>NW_026690308.1:36684-50314 GCF_015227805.2 Hirundo rustica | reverse complement strand
GACATTAGTAAGAAATAGTAAATAAGAAATATGTAGTAATTAGTATAAAAGATAAGGACAGCCCAGCTCAGGGGGAGACGTGAGGAATCCGTGCAGCTGCGAACATCTTGTCGGACTCCGAGAAAATTGTAAGATAAGAAACAATAAACGAAGTATGCAACCTTGAGAAATCTAAACCTGAGAACTCCGTCTCTTCCTTCAGCTCGGCTCGGAGCTGCGCAGGGGAGCAAAGACCCTGAAACCACCTCAATGTTAGGGTAAGCCCCCGACAAAAAAACCCCCAAAAAAAGAAGATAAAAAGCAACACAAAGGGATTTTTTTTTTTCTTTCCCCCCCTCATTTCTGGCCCTTTCGTACTCACACTCAGCAAAAATGACCTCGACTTTGACGCGGCCGGAGTCGGCGAGCTGCTCTAGGTTGTGCAGCATGCCGGAGTCGCCCACGCACCGGATCCAGTCCACGGCCTCCTCCAGGTGGAAGAAACCCTGCCCCAGTTGGGGGGGAAAAAAAAAATCAAAATGAGGAGCAAAACGAGGGAAATGTGTTGGTATTGATGCACAAAGTGCTGGAGGATTTCCCCTCTGCTTTTGTTCGGGGTTGAACAGGTAACGGGGAATAAATGCAAATGTCTGGAGATCTCCAGCAGGGCAGAGTCAGAGAAAAACCAGGAGGCATTCAAATGCCACAACTGGATTTAGAAGCTGCTGAAATGATTGAAAAATATTGTATTTTTTTTCCCCATAATATACGTCATATGTTAAAATATTAATATAAATTATGAATCATTATATTCTGTATATATTAAATCATCTATATTATAGGTGAGATATATATTACATATACTCTATTATACTACATATATATTATGCTATGGATATCATACTCTATATATCATATATAAAGATATCTACATCATATATAGTATATATAGAGATATATACACATAAATAGTATATATAGAGATATATCATATATAGTGTATGTATATATAGATCATATATACTATATACATTACCTATTACATATTATATGTATTATATCTTACATGTATTTATATAAACCCCCTCAAATGTGATTTAGAAAATTCCTTGTGATGACTGAAATTATTTTAAATATATATATATATCTTCAAATTTGAATTCAGAAAACTTCCTTGTGATGACCAAAATTATTAAAAAAAATATATATAAACCCTCTAAAATTTGATTCAGAAACTTCCTTGTCATGACCAAAACTATTAAAAAAAATATATAAACCCTCAAAAATTTGATTTAGAAACTGCCTTGTCATGACTGAAATTATTTAAAAAAAGAAATAATATAAACCCTCTAAAATTTGATTCAGAAACTTCCTTGTCATGACCAAAACTATTAAAAAAAATATATAAACCCTCAAAAATTTGATTTAGAAACTGCTTTGTCATGACTGAAATTATTAAAGAAAAATATTATAAAAACTCTAAAATTTGATTCAGAAACTACCTTGTGATGACTGAAATCATTAAAAAGATTATTATAAACACTAAAATTTGATTCAGAAATCTCCTTGCGATGTATTAAAAATTATTACACAGGCCCTCTAAAATTTGATTTAGAAACTTCCTTGTGATGAAGTTATTAAAAAAATATATATATAAACCCTCAAAAATTTGATTTAGAAACTTCCTTGTCATAACCAAAATTATTAAAAAAAAATATATATAAACCCTCAAAAATTTGTTTTGGAAACTGTCTTGTGATGACTGAAATTCTTAAAGAAAAATATTATAAAAACTCTAAAATTTGGTTCAGAAACTACCTTGTGATGACTGAAATCATTAAAAAAATTATATATAAACACCCTCAAACTTGATTGAAGAGTTTTCCATGTGACTGAAATTATTAAAAAATATATATACAAATCAACCCCCTCAAATTTGATTTAGGAAATTCCTTGTGATGACTGAAATGAGGGAAAAAAATTATTACAGACCTCCTCAAATCTGATTCAGAAACTTCCTTGTGATGACTGAAATCATTAAAAAGATTATTATAAACACTAAAATTTGATTCAGAAATCTCCTTGCGATGTATTAAAAATTATTACACAGGCCCTCTAAAATTTGATTTAGAAACTTCCTTGTGATGAAATTATTAAAAAAAATTAATATAAACCCTCTAAAATTTGATTCAGAAACTTCCTTGTCATGACCAAAACTATTAAAAAAAATATATAAACCCTCAAAAATCTGATTCAGAAACTGTCTTGTCATGACTGAAATTATTAAAGAAAAATATTATAAAAACTCTAAAATTTGGTTCAGAAACTTCCTTGTGATGACTGAAATTATTAAAAAAATTATATATAAACACCCTCAAACTTGATTCAAGAGTTTTCCTCGTGACTGAAATTATTAAAAAATATATATACAAATCAACCCCCTCAAATTTGATTTAGGAAACTCCTTGTGATGACTGAAATGAGGGAAAAAAATTATTACAGACCTCCTCAAATCTGATTCAGAAACTTCCTTGTGATGACTGAAATCATTAAAGAAATTATATATAAACACCCTCAAACTTGATTCAAGAGTTTTCCACATGACTGAAATTATTAAAAAATATATATACAAATCAACCCCCTCAAATTTGATTTAGAAACTTCCTTGTGATGAAATTATTAAAAAAAAAATAATATAAACCCTCAAAAATTTGATTCAGAAACTTCCTTGTCATGACCAAAACTATTAAAAAAAAAATATAAACCCTCAAAAATTTGATTTAGAAACTGCCTTGTCATGACTGAAATTATTAAAGAAAAATATTATAAAAACTCTAAAATTTGGTTCAGAAACTTCCTTGTGATGACTGAAATCATTAAAAAGATTATTATAAACACTAAAATTTGATTCAAAAATCTCCTTGTGATGTATTAAAAATTATTACACAGGCCCTCTAAAATTTGATTTAGAAACTTGTGATGAAATTATTAAAAAAAATGAATATAAAACCTCTAAAATTTGGTTCAGAAACTTCCTTGTCATGACCAAAACTTAATTAAAAAAAAAAATAAACCCTCAAAAATTTGATTTAGAAACTTCCTTGTCATGACTGAAATTATTAAAGAAAAATATTATAAAAACTCTAAAATTTGGTTCAGAAACTTCCTTGTGATGACTGAAATTATTAAAAAAATTATATATAAACACCCTCAAACTTGATTGAAGAGTTTTCCACGTGACTGAAATTATTAAAAAAATATATATACAAATCAACCCCCTCAAATTTGATTTAGGAAATTCCTTGTGATGACTGAAATGAGGGAAAAAAAATTATTATAGACACTTTAAATTTGATTCAGAAATCTCCTTCTGATGTATTAAACATTATTACACAGGCCCTCTAAAATTTGATTTAGGAACTTCCTTGTGATGTAATTATTAAAAAAAAATTAATATAAACCCTCAAAAATTTGATTCGGAAACTTGTGATGACTGAAATTTAAGAAAAAAATATTATTTGATTTAGAAAGTTCTTAGGGCTGTTTAAAAATTGTATTTAAAAAAAATAAATGACATGACTAAGACAAATCTCCTCAAAAATAACAGCAATGGGCAATCCCCTGTTGTGTTTATTCTGCTTTTCCTGTTGCTGCAACGTTGATTTTTAAATCCATTGCTTTTATTTTCGCTTTGTTTTTTTTTTTTAACAGGCCCCAGAGAGCACCAAGAGAGGGGAAAAAAAGGGATTAAACACAGGGAAATTCAGGATGTTCACAGCCCAAAAGTTTCCAAGTCACGAGTTCAACTCCAGCAGAAAGTGGATTTTTGGAAATAAAAAAATAAAAATAAAAATATTTTGGAAATAAAAGTGGATTTTTGGAAAGAAAAGAAAGAAAAAGAGCCGGTGATTTCCCAAGCCCCACTCGGCCTCCAGGCTGAGGAATCGCAGGGAATCCTCCGAACAACCCCAGAAACTCACATTTTCTATGCCGCTGCCGATCCTCAGGACGCCACTGATGAAGTGCGGGATGTTCTGGAACAAGGATTAAAAAAAACCCAAAATAAACGAAAATCCAATTACTGAGACGTGAGAATTCGCATTTCTGCCTGCTCAGGTTCAGATCAAGAACATTTCCTGCATCACCGGGGCGGTCACATTCCCAGTTTTTGTTAAAAACCGACGTTGGCGCGGGAAGAGGGAATCGCTGGATGCTGTGAGATGTGCGCAGGAAACTCAGCCCCTCTGAGCTCTCCAAATACCACAGAAACACCCAACGAAACCAGCCCAAAATCCCCTCCTCCAAACCCACTTCACTCCTGGATGCACAAGCCAAAAGCTCAAGGAGAAATTAAATAAGAGATGTGTTATACCTAAATTTAAAAAAAAAAATATATATATATATGTATGTTGGCTTGGGGTTGAGCAGGGAATTTCAAGAAATGAACTAAGCAATGTTTCATTGGCTAAATTTAAAATTTAGCCACGACAAATCCCTTCAGCTGCTGAGAATATTCCTCACGTCCTCCCCTCTCCACTGGTCTAAGCCAGCAACAGCAAATTTAAATTTAAAAACATTTGTTGAATGAGGGGAAAAATAAGTAAAAGGGGAAAAAAAAAAAAAAATTAAAAAAAAGTATTGAAGTCGTTCGCCCACCAACTTTATTTCTGACTGCAAATATTTCCTAAATTATCCCAACTGGAATAAAGCCTAGGCCACAATTTCTTGTCTGGAAATTATCAAATTAATTATCAAATAATGTCTGCAGTCCAACAAAAAGAAAACGTCTAATTTAGGATATAATCCCGAGATGCTTCGAGGGACAGATTTAATTAACACATATTCGAGAATTTTAGAGAGTTTTAAAATCCGGGACTTACGACAACTTTTTTAATTAAATCAACAAGGTCTTCCAAAACGTTGAACTCCCAGATGGCATCCACGTTCCAACCCATGAACAGCGAACTGGTGGGAGACAGAAGGAACGATGATTTAGATAAATATCAAGGCGTTAACAGGGGTCTTGAGCAGGAATTTGTAAGGGAGGGGTCAGACCTAAGGAGGAGAACGTGCAAAAATTCCCGTCAAGCCCTTCAGAGGAGGAGGGGGAAAAACGGGAAGAATTAAAAAAAGAAGAGCTGCAAAGGTTTTGCTGCTTTTGAAAGGCCAGTGCCTCCAGCAACCCCGAAATATCCCCCAAAATTCAGCATCCCAGACTCCCACAGACTCCAAACCTCACACTCCCCAAAGATCCCAAACTTCAGAAACTCCGTCTTAATATTGGTTTTGGTTTTTTTTCTGTGGATTCAAGTACTCCTGACCTCAAAAAACTCCGACATTTCCGCACCAGTTTGAGCCCTGTTGGAAGCAGCCAAGGAATTTTCACATTGGGAAGATCTGGGAGGAAAATCCCCTTTGGAAAATGTGGATACTCACCTAAACTCATCTGCAAAGGTAATGCTTTTCCTGCTGAAGAGCAGAGACCAAAACATTTTGATTTTGACCACGTTGCAATACTCCTTTAATTTCTCCACGGGGTGACTGCACCACACCTCACAGGTATCAATTCCTCCAAGAGGAGAAAAAAAAAGAAAAAAAAAAAAGGGAATTACGGTGCACAATCCAGGCATTCCAAAGCGCCAGTAAATATTAAAATCAAGGATTAATTCAGGCATTCCAAAGTGCCAATAAACATGAAAATCCAGGATTATTTCCAGCCTCTAACCTTGACAAAACAAGGGAATCTGAACTCGCCTGGCAGCTTGAGGGGCTTTTTAAAGGGAATGGGGAGAGGGGATTTCTGTGGGATTAGGGACAGGGAGCTGGTGCTGCTGCTTTGCATTCCTGTGTTGTGAACTGATAAATTAAGAGAAAAACTGGACAAGTGCAGCCACCTGGATGTTCTCTCCCAGGGAAAACATCAGCCTCTTCCACCTGGAGCCAGGAGTTTTTCTGGCCAAGAAAACCACAAGGGCACCAAAAACTTCACAGGGTTTGCCCTCAAAAGCCACCCTGATCGAGGGCTCTCCGAAAGCATCCTGCACTTCCCAGAGTGGATGGGACAGGGAGGGGAATTAAAAATTCAATTGGGCCACTGAGGAGGCTTCAGGTCCTCTGGAGGGAAGGAAAAAGGAAATTCAGATTTATTGGGGTGGTTTCAGGTACTCCCAGAGCAAGGCAGCATCACCTGAGGGTCTGGAAACACACAAAAACCACACAAAACCACACAAAACTACACAAAACTTCCCGTTAGCTTTTTTAATCTTTTTATTCCCACAAATTAGGGAGTTGTGGAGAAAGTACAGTTTTGATTTGGAGCCACCTGCTTTTCTGCAGCTGGGCATTTTTGTTTATGCATTACTGCAAAACCCTCCTTGCACCGAAAGGAAGGGGAAAGGAAGGGGAAAGGAAGGGGAAAGGAAGGGGAAAGGAAGGGGAAAGGAAGGGGAAAGGAAGGGGAAAGGAAGGGGAAAGGAAGGGGAAAGGAAGGGGAAAGGAAGGGGAAAGGAAGGGGAAAGGAAGGGGAAAGGAAGGGGAAAGGAAGGGGAAAGGAAGGGGAAAGGAAGGGGAAAGGAAGGGGAAAGGAAGGGGAAAGGAAGGGAAAGAAGGGAAAGGAAGGGGAAAGGAAGGGGAAAGGAAGGGGAAAGGAAGGGGAACGGAAGGGGAACGGAAGGGGAACGGAAGGGGAACGGAAGGGGAACGGAAGGGGAACGGAAGGGGAACGGAAGGGGAACGGAAGGGGAACGGAAGGGGAACGGAAGGGGAACGGAAATAAATCTACAGGAAGTTTTCTGTAGACCTAAACAGCTAAAACCACCAGCCTTGACTCTCTATCCTCACAGCATTAAATGTCTGCATTTATGGAAATATACTGAAGGTTTAAGTTGTTTTAGGAGAGACAGGTGAGAATTGTTCCAGGGTAACAGAACACAACAATGCTTCTGGCTCAGAAATAATAATAATGAGCAAATTTTCAGGCCAAAATAAGGAAAATATAATCAAATAGCAATGCAAAGATCCAAGAAATGGAAGAATATTGGTTTGTTTTCCATACCTCCTTTAGCCAGCCGTGCATTTTCAGAGATTCCAAGACCCTAAAGATAAATACATTATTTACATATTTATATGTAATACATTTAAATATTTACCATTTATTGTTTTGCACAGCCAAAAAGCAAATAAAGAAACCCAAGCCAGGAACAAAGAAAGCATTTTGTTTTGAGGGGAATAAAAAATATATATTTACCTGAATAGCCACTATAAAAATTGTCCATAGGGTAATGGTTATGAATGGACAGGAAAAGCTTTACTCATTTAAAGAATATTCTTAATCACATGAGGATTCTAGGAATTAATAATTCAAAAATCAGGCAGCAAAATCACGTTCAAGAGCACCTGACTAAACTTAAAAATTTAAGAAGGTAACACAGAGGGTTTTTTTCAAGAATAATTAAAAATAATGACCACATTTTGCCAGTGAATGTGTATTTAAAGAAAACCATCTATAGCAATATAAGAGGAGTTGATTTTGTGTTCCATGTTACTTTGAAGGGATTTAAACCCCATTTGAGCAGCTCAAGCTGAAGAAGAAATGATTTATTCCGATTTATAGATCACTACAAAGTCTGTTACTTTACCAGACATCATAAATGTGTGATAAACACTCTGTGTCACAGGAAATGCTGCACTATCATTTCACAGAAAGGCAGAAAATATAAAATTCATGCATTTAATGGGCCAGGACACACAATAACAAAGGGGGGAGGGGGGGGAAATAAACGGTGATTTAAAAATCAGCTCATCTTGAAAGACAACTGGCAACTCCTTAAGAGCTTTGTTTTGGCAGCAGCAAACACCCAAAAAACTCTTCACTGATACAAATAAATCCTGACTGGAATCCCAGCTCTACTGGTGCCAGTCCCTTGGAAAGGCAGAGCTTTACAAAGGAGAAATTCAATTTATCTGTGCTTTGAATTCCTGCCTGGGGAGGACAAAAGGCCACGTCTTGTATTTCACAGCGGCACTGCCTGCTCTGCAAGCAGCACAAATGCAGAAATCAGGGATTTCTGAGATTCCTCAAGCACAGCAACAAGGGGGAAAAGAAACAGTCAAGGAAAAGTATTCCTGGAAGTATGGAAGCAGAAAAGTGCTGCAGTTTATGCAGAAAAAGCACAACGGGAACTGAGAGGGAAAATTCATCAGGAGCTGGAGGGACAGGGAATGGCTTCCACTACCAGAGGGCAGGGCTGGATGGGAGATTGGGAATCAGGAATTGTTCCCTGGAAGGTGGGCAGGGGCTGGCACAGGGTGCCCAGAGCAGCTGTGGCAGTGCCCAAGGCCAGGATGGACACTGGGGCTTGGAGCAGCCTGGGACAGTGGGAGGTGTCCCTGTCCCTCCCAACCCAAACCATCCTGGGATTCTGGGATTAAATAAGCAGAGCCACATTGGTCACAAGAAAATGCATAAAACTGAAAGAGATTGGAAGAACAAAGAAGGGGAAATGCTGCAGTCACTGTGCAGTGCTGAAATCTCACGAGTCAACACCCGAAACCCCAGGGACCAAGAGCTTATTGCTCTGCAGTGCCAGGGATTGAACTCAGTGTCAGGCTGAGCTGCATCTCCCCAGGGATGGCCACAGGACCAACAGGTTGGGCAAGTTCTGCTGCCAGCAGCTGCCCTGGCCCAGCTGCACTCCTCAGTCACCCCTGCCACGGGCAGGGGACAGAGGCTCTGGGCTCTGCCCCAAACCGGGCTTTTGGCGAGGGAATCACGGACAGTGTGAGGTACCCATACAGCAACTTGAGTTAATCACTGCTGGGGATGACTCTGAAGATCTGATCAGAGAATCCCAGAACAATCTGGGTTGGAGAGGGACCTTAAATATCATCCCATCCCACCCCTGCCATGGGCAGGAACACCTTCCACTGTGCCAGGCTGCTCCAATGTCCAGCCCGGCCTTGGGCACTGCCAGGGATCCCCTGGAACATCCTGCAAGCTTCCCATCCAGCTTCAGCTCCACTTACCAGCAGGTGAAAGAAGGCCAGCTCTTCTCCAAAAGCAGTCAGGTCGATAGTGTCGGATTTGGCCAGAGTAATGGCCATAGCACATCCCCCTGAGAGAAGAGGAAGATGAGAAATACACCGGAGGAGGAGGCAAGTAACAGGAGTTGCGCAACAACACGTCAAATGATCACACCGCTACATCTCCCCGCGCCTGGCGTTTGTGAAAGCTGCGCACCTGCGAAAGCAGAGGTGAACGCCGCAAACAGCCCTCCGAACCCGGGCTAAAAGCCTGTGCCATCGACTAACCGCGTTCTACACGCCCACAGGAGCTGCCTCACCCCTCACAGGCAGCTGACGCACTTTCTCCCCGCGGGGTCAAGGAGCAGCATCCTCGGGATCGCGGCTGCATCCCCGGGCTGCCGAACACCCGGCCTCGTCCCAGCAGCTCCCGGGCTCCTCCCCCGCGTCCCCATCGGGTCCCGGAAACCCCTGTGCCCGCCGCTGATGCCGCCGGCACAGCCGTGCCCGTGCCGCTGCTCCAAGAGCCCGGAGAGCCTCGCGGTGCCGCGCTGCGCCTCAGGCGGGCCGGGAGCACGCGTCACGCCGCCGGATACACATCGGGCAGCGAGCGGGGGGGGGGGACGCTCCCGGGCTAGGCGAGGAGCGGGGGGACAGACCAGAGGGCCGAGCAGCCACCGTTCGCTCCCTCCCTGTATCCCTGAGATCCATCCCGGGATCCCTCCATCCCGCACTCACCGCTCCGCTCCCGCTGCGCCGCGGCCGCCGCTCCCGCCGCCTCAGCGCGCCCCGCCCACCGGACGCGCCGCCTATTGGCCGGCCGCCCTCTGACGTCACGGGGCACGCACTGGCCGCGTGCCGTGCGCCTGCGCGGCCGGAGGCGGATGCGGGAGCGGGAGCGGGGGGGGAGGCGCCTTCCTCCCCTTCCCCTTCCTCCTCCTCTTCCTCCACTTCCCCTTCCTCCTCCTCTTCCTCCTCCTCTTCCTCGTACTCCTGCTGCTGGGCCCGGCTCTGGAGAACAGAGGGGCAGAGCCGTAGGGCGGCATGCGGCCCCCGCGCCCGTGGGTACAGCGGGGGTGTCCCTGGAGGAGCTTCCCGGGGATTGTGTGACCCCCTCCTGTCCCGTCCTCCGCCGAGTTCAAGGGAAGAGCGCGGCATGGTGGAGAACTCTCCGGCTCCTCTGCCAGAAAGGGCGATCTACGGATTTGCGCTCTTTTTGGGCTCGTGGTTTGGCTTCAGTGAGTATCCCGCAGCTGAATCCATCGGGCCCGAGCGTTGCTTTGCTGCGTTCCCGTTTTAATCAGGTTGTTTGTTTGTTGGTTTGTTTTACTCGAATCGCGCACGTTTTCACATCCATTAAAGCGCTGGAGGTAGTTGTGGTGTACCCTTCCTTACCAAAATACCGAAAAAAAATAATTAAAATAATTAAATAAAGTCAATCTGCTCAACGGGAGTGGAAAGTATTTTGGGGTTCTCTCAGCTTTTCTCTGCGGGTGTGATGGGCTCTTCATTTCACCGGGGATCCATCTCAGGACCGAGGTTTGAGAGGGTCAAAAACACTTTATCAACACAAGAAAAGGTGCTGCAAATATCTCTTTAGAGCAGGATCCTGCTGTGGGTTTTTTCTCCTCTCGCAGGGAGAATCAGGATGGATTTTCAATAATTTTTCATTACAGTTCCACCCAAACGCTACAATTCCCCCAGGTTTTTCTTCCCATTAAATGACCACTGTGAGATCATTCTCTGCTTTTATCTTATCTCTCTCCAGATTCCCTTCAGCTTCTTTTTATTGAGGTGTTTGGGGGGTGGTTTTGTGGCTTTTTTTGCCTTTTTTTTTTTTTTCTTCTGCGGTTTAACTTGGAATAAATTCTTGTGCGTCTTCGTAGGAGATCAGAAATGAAATGTGAAAGCAAATATGAAGCGTGTAAGCAGATTTTGTGCCTGAGAGGCAAATTCTCCAATCTTTTGGGAGAGGCCCTTTGGTTGAAATAAAAGCAAAATTTCGGAAGCCTCACGACACCACCAGTGTTATTGTGACTCTTGAATTTTGTCGTGCAGTTCTGTACCTCATCTGGGCTTATATCCCTGAGACTTGGCTCTTCTCCCTGGGACTGACATACTGGCCTCAAAAGTAAGTTCAGCCAATTAAACTCTTTAAATCTTAATTATTTTCAAATAACAATTTTTTTTTTCCTTTTTAAATAATGGCCCTGCTTTAAATCCATTTTTTCCCTGATGATAAAGAGCTTCTGAAGTGGTTTTTTTACGTAGCTGTGGTGAAAACGTTTCCTTGTGCCATGAATAAATAACGTCGGGATGTTTTAGGATAAATTTGGCATTTCCCCCTCAGGAAGTTTGCTGGTGGAAGTAACTAAGTAAACTTTAGGCCATAACTGAAAAATTAACACCGTTTTAAAAGAATTTATCTGATGGTTTGTTAGTAGCTCCAGTGGAGTCAGGATCCATAATCAGAGGCATTGTTTCTTTTCCTCTTGGAGGAATCCATCAGCTCCAATACCAACGTTAAAATCGATTTATTATTAAGCATTCGCTACTAAATGTAAAATTTAAAATCCTTTTTCCTCAGGTACTGGGCAGTTGCTCTGCCAGTTTATCTGCTGGTGGCTGTGGGAATTGGTTACATTTTGCTTTTTGGGATTAACATGATGAGCACAGCTCCTCTCAACTCCACTCACACCATCACAGGTAATTCTCCTGCTTATTTAAAAGTTTGGTCCTTCACTGAGAACTCTGGAAATCTCTCAAGAATAAACCCCAAATTTTAAGCCTTTAAATATCTGAGTTCTTGGAAGTCCTGCTGGGCTTTTCAGCATCCTTCAAAGTAGCAAAAATTGTAGTTGAACATTATATAATTAGATAATATTCTTGGAAGAGCAGGAGCTGGGAGCCATGAAACGTTCTCCTTATCTTTTGCAGATAACTTTGCGAAAAAGCAGCAGCAGAAGAAATTCCAGGAGGAGGCAATTCCAGCACTGAGGGATATTCCCATCAGTGAAGTCAACAGGATGTTCTTCCTCCCTGAAAAAGGCATCTGCAGTAGCAGATAGCTGTGGTTAAAATCTCTTTGAAGAAAGGATGAATAAAACTTACAGAGGGACAGTTAAAACCTCTCCAGGCTAAAAATAAAAACTCTTTTCGGCTTATTTTCTCCCTGAATTTTCAATTAAATTTATATATTATTATTGTTGTTGTTGTTGTTGTTGTTATTATTATTATTTTATTATGCACATTAATAACCTGCATTGCTCTGAGAATTATGCCCCAATGATTGATCTGGTTATTCTTTAAAAATTCAAACAGGGGGTTTAAAAGTGTTCTGCTTGGAATTTCCCTCTGAGAGGGGAAAACAGCAGCTTTTAGACAAGAGTTTAATTCTATTTCTCTTTGAATTCGGGGGGGGGAAATGTGTTTTGCCAGTCAAACACTCGAGGATTTTTTTTTTTTTTTTTAATTATTAATTGGAAGCGTTTGCATTGTAAATATATTATTTGCCTTTGTAAATATTAATAAAATGTGGCTGATTTTTCCAAGTTCACCGTTTTCCTGTGGTTCTGGGAGTTTTCTCCTGGGTCAAGGTGTACAGTGCTCCATTTTCCTTCACATAATTCTTTATTCAGCCAAATCTGTTGATTCCCCCACCCCCCAAATGATCAGATTCACTGAATTACCAAAAAAATAATAAAGGTGGATTGTGAAGATTTGCTGAAACAAGCCTTGAAATTACTTTTTCAAACTTATTTTCAAGAATACTGCAAACAAAGTTCAAGGAAATAGCTGGAAACAGAGGAACTGAACAGGTCCACGCTGGTAAAACCCAAGGTTAAATGGTTCAGATGTTTTTTTAAACAGTGAATTTTTGTTTTCTGTTTATTTCCTTTCTCCCAAGTGTCACAAATTCAGTTTTCTCCACAGGACTCAGTGTTATTTAGGTCTATGATAAAACCCAGTGAATAGAACCTCATTATTTATTAAGCCTGCAACCAACTTCAGCAGAGAAATTAGTTAAAAGTGATGTTATTTCATTAAAAGATAATTAATTTTCGAGAAATTGTGTGAAAAATCTTATGCCAGTTCCTTAGAAATCTGTGAAAATGATCATCAGTTGCTCTGGAAAGTTTTAAGACTGTAGCAATCACTTTGTTTACATATATATATATATATTTATATATAATAAATATAATCCTTTTGTTGGTTGAGTTTTCTGCCTGAATTTGAAGGAAAAAATCTCCATGTTCAGTATTCCAGGTAGGATGAAAAAAAAAAAATTTTAAAAAAAATTAATTTTCCTCCTTATTGAAGGCAACAGTGCTTTTCAACATTTCACTTTGAAATACTGCATTTTAGGTGTATTGGCATGGTATAAAAAATGAATTTGTGTCTAAATTAGGACAGCACTGATTGGTGTGATAGTTTTATTAATGAAGTTTTGGGGCTTAGTTTGCTGTTGTTTCTCAACCCTACCACAATCCTGTCCTTTTATTAATTCATCATTTAACTTCCAGTAAATCATGATTTTATGACCAGCGTCCACGGAGATGCGTTCACTCTTTTGTCACTCCTCTAATCACGTTCCAGACGTTGAAGTGTTGAGTGTAATCTTTTTTATAAT
>NW_026690308.1:0-36184 GCF_015227805.2 Hirundo rustica | reverse complement strand
AGAGAAGAGAAGAAGAGAAGAGAAGAAAAGAAGAAGAAGAAGAAAAAGAAGAAAAAGAAGAAGATTATCACAACTTCATTTCTGTTTGAAATCCTGACTTAAAAGGAGGAAGTTTCAGCAAAAGAAATAAAATAACAAGGAATACTTTCAGCAATGTGTTTTGCCCTTTACTGCTGAAGCTGACGAATGTTTTTCGGTTTCTAGTCAATGGAATGATCCCATACTCCCAGCTGGAGAGTCCCAAGCTGGAAAAGCCTCCCTGTCCCTGCCTTACCTACCCAGGTGCTCCCCGGGCCGGGGTGGGAGCTGCCGGCAATCCCGGGAATCCTCCATGGATTTGGACGCTGCGAAACCCGGGAGAGGCTCTGAGCCCCTCCTGTGTGCGAGCTGCCAAAGGAACTCACCTCAAACAAACACGGTAAAAGCAGGGAGAAGTCCTGGAGGAGAGGTTTGGCCAAGGAGTTCAAAGGTGGGACAGGCTCTCACCTCGGAGGCTGTTCCAGGGACGGCGATCCCACGGGAACAGAGGAGGGTTGTTGGGTTTGGTTAGCAAATCCCATGGGATATAATGTACCCTGGTTTTTCTGAGTTTCTTTATTAGCCTTTTGATTTTCATAAATGGAGTCAGATCTTTAGTTACTGTAGAATATTAGAGCAGTTTTTCTACCTTTCCCACAGAAGTAATATAAACAAATCCTTTGTTTTTCATTCTTTGTCCTTTTGTTTGCATATTTCTAACCTGAAAACAATTGTAACTGACAATTCGTCTGGCCACTGAGGCTGAGGGGTGGAAAACCCCAAAAAGCCAATCTTCTGCTAGACCCACAAATGTATAAAAGTAAAGAATAAACAAAGGGGCTCTTCTCTCCACCCTTTCAGCTGGAAGCTGGATCAGAAGAACCTCTGCAGAAATCTCTTGTCTTCGTGTGATTTCTTTGTGTTTCACGGTGACAATATAACACATCTTTATCCAGTTTCTCCTTCTGGTGCTGTTTTACTGAATGTGAATGTCCAGAATTCTCGGGATTATTGCAGAATCGGGATTTGGTCTTTATTAGATGCACTCTGTAAATGCACTTTTGGGAAAACTCATCCACAGCCTGTCCTAAAAAAAATAGTCCAAGTTCTAAAGTGAACTTCTTTCCCAAAGAAAGAAAAATAATTTTATTTACAGGCCACGGATTATTTAGTGTGAATTGGGTACCTTCAGTCTAAATCTACTCCCTCCCGTGTTTAAATACCTTGTGATAGCTGTGAAGTTGTAAATAAATAAATAGTGCCCTATTACAAATAAAAACTATGTGCAGAGTTTCAATCCCTTTGAACATTTCTGCACCAAAATCGGTGCAATTAACAGAACAAAGAACATGGTGAACATCATTAAAAATCCAAAATATTTGTTAAATAACAGCACAGGTCCTGAGGAAAAGTGGCAAACTTCTTAAGTGACCTGAAGTGTAATTAAATATCTTGCTAAATTACAGTCTGACCGCCACATATTTAATTTCAGCAGCTCTGTTTTATTTAGTCCTGATTTAACTTGAGAGTTGAAAGGGAAGTTTGGAGTGAAGAATTGATATCTGTGACCTTGCAATCAGATCTGGATGTGAGGATAATTGATTTATTCCTCTGCCACCATGGATATTAGTGCAGGACTAGAGCCTAAACTGCTGAAATGTAACACTGCAGAAGATGCAAAGTTATTCTCAATTAAATCTCTTGATAAAGCCTGGCAAGCCAAACCAAATGTATGGGTATTTAATTATATTTAATATCGAATTATATTTTTAATTGATTAATAACTGGTTAAATTTGGTGCAAACCAAACTTTTTACAAAATTATGGAAAACACAGCTTTGGTGATGAAGCTGCAATGTAATTAAATCTAGTTACATGCAGAAAAAAATGTGAATATTACATTATAGTACTAATCGATCCAACCATTAACTAAAGTCGGGATCCTTCTTGCAATACATTTAATTTTAATGTAAGGCACTTAACCTTGATTTTTGGTGAAGAACACAGAATCAGAAAAGTTTTCCAAGAAGTCAGGGGAACTGTTCAGCTCTCTGACATTACCTGGGAATAACTTTGACAGATTCAACTTCTACAGAAAGATGAGCCCTGTGCTAATCATTTTGTGCTAATTAAAAGAGGTTTTTATCTTTGTGAGAAATGGGGTTTGTGCACTTTCCTCATGAAGGCAGTGGTGCATTTGCAAGAATAAAGGGTTTTACTCAACATAAATTGCTATATTTGGGGAACCTGGACAGCTCTACAGCATTTCTAGTTTTGAATAATAGCTGATATTAAACAAAAAACCACGGACACTGATAGCAGGCAAAGCTCCTCCCACAGAAATCCTTGGAAAAGCTTTTTAAGGAGCAGGAGGAGAAGGGACCAGCTGGTCACAAAGCACAGCAAGGTCAGTCCCAAAATATTCCTTTAAAGTCAAAAGGAGAAGCTCAGCTACTCCAAGGTTACACAGCAGAGCTGGGAGGTTTGAGGGCTGATATCACCCCAAGGCTTCCTTCCACCCTCCTCTGAAGAGGAGCTGACTGACGTGGTTATTTTAATTTAGAAATCCTGTTTTAGTAAATCGCCTGGTGCATGCAAGGCCTTGGTTTGGTAATAAAAAAAACGACACCAGAATGCTTTCCCAACCTAAAACTCTGAACTTCTCAGTCAAAGCTTGTCAGGATTAAGTCCAAGTTACATCAGAAATTAGAAAACCCTCAGCAGCTTTACAGCTCTGCATCAATTCTGTGCCAACACAGGCAGGAGCTTGGCTTGAAACGGGCTCTGCTTCAGATTCCCTTGCACGGTGAGGCTTTGATTCAGTTTTCTCCTTTCCTCATAAACTTTTCCAGCATAGGGGAACCTCGAAGATCAATAAAAATGCTCATTGTGGAGCTGAGCGCCCAGGATCTGAGGCACAGCACGTTGGTGTGTGTGGGAAGGTCACACGAACAGCCCGGCTCGGGGGTCAGCAGTGCACGGGGCTGTTGAACTAACCCGGAGAAAGTGAATTCCGGAGCTGGGAGCTTGCTTTGGAGATTTGTTTTCTTTCTTTTGATGTGCCCAGGCAAGTGTTTGGGCTTCCTGCACGAGACAAGGTCACACAAAGGAGCAGTGTGAGGCGCCAGGTGAGGAGCGCTGGAGATTTGTTCCTCTCTCTGTAGGGCAGGATGTGGCAGCAGCACAAGATTGGGGTTTCTGAACCTTCAGATGAAGAATTCCTTAAATTATTTGGCCTTACTGTAATCAGTTTGTGCCATGAGTCGTGGAAATATCATGTCCCATCCCTGGAGGTGTTCAAGGCCAGGCTGGACAATCACAGAATCCTCAGGGCTGGAAGAGCCCTTTAGGAGGATTCCAACCCCACCCAGCATCACCCAACCCTGTCCCCAAGGGGCCACATCCAGACTGCTCCTGAGCACTGCCACAGACAGTGACTGCAAACCTCCCTGGGCAGCTCAGCCCAAGGGCCTGAGCACTCTGCCAGGGGAATTTTCTGTTTCCTGAACATCCCCTGGCACAATTTAAAACCATTCCTCTCCTCCTTTCACTTTGAAATACGAGAGCAGAGCCAATTTGTTCCTTGTTTATCTACAGGGCCAGCATGTTATTGCTAGAGATCCACTAGGGATAAAATTGTTATTTTAGAATACCTGTTGCACCAAGTTTCTAAGTGCAGGACAAGACCTTGAGTTCAGAGTAATAAAAAAAAGTTGTGGCTTCCTGCCCTGTTCAGGAAACAACTGTCACGTATCTGTCAATGTAGGTGTCGGCTTCTTTCCCGGATTTTGCATTTTTTTTTTACCCTCTCTTTTCACTCACACACAAAGTATCTGCTAGGATCACACTGATCCACACCTTCCTTTCCCAGAGCTGTGATGTGATCGCTTTCCCTACAAAACATAAAGTATTTGGTAATTTTTGTGCATTGATATATCGGAGGAGTAAAGGATCACTTGCTGCTTGCTGTGTATTCTGAAGGAGCAATTTGTGTTTGCAGCACACAGGGCACATGCAAATCCTGCAGTTTTATTCCCTGACAGGCTGTTCTTCACCCTGATGGCAGTGTTCAGCCCTTCCTCATTTGGTGAATCCAATGAGCTGGCTGAAATTAAATGCATCCCTTTGGGCTTTGGTGGCTACAGGAATGGGAACTGGAGACAGGTGTCTCCTGGTTCTGTATGGGATACAGAAGGGAGTGCCGTGCCTGTAGCACACCATCAATCCGGGAATGAGGTCAGGTAGCAGAGTGAAGTCATTTCTGAGGAAGATCCTTTCCTGTCGTCCACCTGGATAGCTTTAGCTTTGGAGAATGCAGAAGATTTATCCTGGCTCCATCACAACTGCTGGGAGCAGCAGGTGAGGGGGGAATTCTGTCCCTGTGCCCCCTGAGGTGAGAGCCCAGCTGCAGAGCTGGGATCCAGCACAGGGAGGACGTGGAGCTGCTGGAGAGAGCCCAGAGGAGGCAGCAGGATGAGCAGAGGGATGGAGCAGCTCTGCTGGGAGCAAAGGCTGGCAGAGCTGGCATTGTTCAGCCTGGCCAGGAGAAAGCTTTGGGCTGAGCTCAGGGTGGCCTTGCAGGGCCTGAAGGAGCCCCAGGAAAGCTGGAGAGAGACAATTCCCCAAGGGCTGCAGGGACAGGACACAGGGAATGGCTTCAAACTGAAAAATTAGAGGTTTAGATCAGATATAAGGAAAAATTTCCCCCGTGGCAGGGTGTTGAGGCCCTGGCACAGGGTGCCCAGAGCAGCTGTGACTGCCCATGGATCCCTGGCAGTGCCCAAGGCCAGGTTGGACACTGGGGCTTGGAGCAGCCTGGGACAGTGGAAGGGGTCCTTGCCCATGGCAGGGGGTGGAGCTGGATGAGCTTTAAGTCCCTTTTACCCAAACCCATTCTGCGATTCCCAGAGAAGCCGAGTCGTGGCGCCGCGGACGAGAAGACCTCGCCTGCTCCTCCTCCCCTTCCTCCTCCTCCTGAGCACGCCTACAACTAACCCGCTGCAAAGAGACAACTCCCCGAGCCACTTCTAACCACTTCGAGCGATCTTTATTCCTTCCCACACCCCCCTTTCACCGCAGAACCGCGCACTCCCCCGAGCCCGCCGCGCTCCCCTCACGCTGAGGGCGGGAGGGGAGAGAAGGGACGGCGGCGAAGGGGGCGGGGCCTCGCTCGCGCCAGCCAATCAGCGCCGGGAGCGCCGCCCGCCCTCCCTGACGCGCGGCGCTGCGATTGGCCGGGGCGGGGCCGCGCGCCCGCCATGCTGATCACGCTGTGCTACCTGTACCTGTGGGCGCGCTGGGGGCCGCGCTCGGCCGCGCTGGTCCGCAGCACCGTGCGGAGGCTGCACCGCTCCCGCTGCTCCTTCACCTTCTGCGCCCGCCAGCCGCAGCCCGGGGAGCGCGTGTGCCTCCGCATCGCGGAAAGGTGTTCTGCACCGGCGAGGCGCAGGTAGAGCCGCGGGGATGCTGCGGGGAACGGGGGGCGGAGTGCGTGCGCGTCCCGGCCCCGCGCGTCCCGGCCCCGCGCAGCAGCGCGGTTGATTTTTTTAAGGGTTTGGGATCGGGAAAAATAACGCGCGGAGGGGATTTCCCCGCGCTGTCACAGGCGGGGGGATGGAGGAAGGGACGCGCAGGTGGTCGATTTGGTAGGAAACGTCAGCTCGGCTGTGGTTCCATCTCCTCGCTGCTTGCCGGAGCTCGTTGGAGTAGGAGATGGGCCGAGGGATGCTCCGTGTGCTACAAATGTTTATATCTGTCTATAATAAGTGCAGCTTTGCAAGGACAGAAGGAAAGCTTGGCTGGGAGAGCTTGAGAGAATTTCATCGAGTCACAGAGTGGTTCGCGTTGGAAGATCTTAAAGATTTTTTTTTTTTTTTTTTTTTTTTTAAGGAAGACCTTAAAGATCGTCCCGGTCCAAACCCCTGCCGTGGGCTCTAAGCCCCAATGTCTTTGGGCGCTGCCAGGGATCCAGGGGCAGCCACAGCTGCTCTGGGAATTCTATGCCAGGGCCTGCCCACCCTGCCAGGGATGATTTTCCTCCCAATAGCCCCATCTAAACCCACTCACTTTCAGTTTAAGGCCATTCCCGCTTGTCCTGTCACTCCACGTCCCTGGGAAAAGCCTCTTTGAGCGCATATGAGGCTTTAGTCTAAAAATATGTGCTGTGTTTGTGCGCTCAAGATTCGTGTCAGGGGTTTAAAATGCGGCTGGATCTGCCCTGGAATGTGAAAGGAGCCTTTGGTTCCTGAGAGCCGTGGTCTCCTCCCCGTACGAAACGTTGTTTTAAGTGAGAAAAATGGAGGGGGGAAAATGAAAATCGCGGTTTTTTACAAATGAGCAGGGGTGGGGGAGGCTGTGGCAGCCCATGACAGTGGAAAAATCCTGTGCCTGAACCAGTTCCACTTGGCGCTGCTGGGAGCAAAACTAAAAGTGAGCTTGCTTGACTTTCAGGGTGAGAAGTGGAACTCCCCTGGCACTGCCCCCAGCCAGCCTGAATTATTTAAATGGATGTTGGAGTTCTCTAAAATTGTCACTAAATGCCGGGATTGGTCTGGGTGAGGCTCTTCTTGCTCTCTGCTTTTTGCTGATGTTGGTGTGTGTGTGTGTGTGTGGTTGGGAATTATTTCAGTTGTTCCAGGCATTGCTGGGAAGGGATTTATGGAGCGTGTCAGTGCCTGAGTGTTCTTCAGGAAGCACAGAAGCTTTTCATGAGTTCAGTGGGTAAAGAGAACGTTTGCAGTGAGGGAAAACGGGATTAGAAATGCTGATGGGAGTTGGTTCTATTTAAAACTAGGGGGTTTTTTGCTATTTAATGAACGGATTATTTCACGCTCCAGGGCGATGGTGGCAATCTCCGAATCTTTCACAGCCAAGTTAAATACCTAATTCACATTCCAATAAAGCTCTCCAAACCAAAACAAAGCTGTGTTTAGGGGACTTCTGCCTCAGTCACCCTGAATTATTGTTCTGTGAAGAGGATTTCAGCTGATTCCTGCTCTTTGCTCCACTCCTGCTCGTTTCTGAAGCAGCTTCTCCTCAGTCCTTGCCCAGCCAGCACATTTTTTTCTGTCTGCAGTGCTGTTCATGCAGACAGTTTTTATAATCTGCTGGGTTCGTTGGGAGCTGGGAAGCCCTCTGGGGAGCTGCAGCTTGGCATGAGGTTTGGCACAGGCTCGGCGCTGTTATTCAGTACGTTTTTGTCTCTTTAAAATACGTGGTGACAGCGTGTGAGGATCCTTGATGTGCTGCACCTCGGTGTGAGGGCTCTGGCCCTGCATCACCAGGGAGCTCTTTACATCACCTGCGAAGAGATAAAAGGTTAACTAAGATTCTATTTTTTGGCTTCTGGGCAGCCAGCAGAGCTCCTTTGCTCTCTCAGTAGCTTGGACTGTGATCAGTAGCTTGCTTAAGACACTAACAAGCCATAAATCATCACCTGGAAAGGCTTTTTTTTTTTTTTTTTCCTGGGTTGATCTTTAGCCAAATCGGATGTTTAAGGTACTTTTAAAGCCTCCTGAGCTGGGTTCACTTTCCTGTGGGAGAAATCGGTATTTGTGCAGCTCCTGTGCTCACCCAGGGTGGTTGGATCAGTGAACTGCCCCCAGAGCCTCAATATTGTGTGGTTTTTTTGTGATGTGTGCAGGGATGAACACATTCAGCCTCAGAATTTGGTGCCAGAGGGGAAGGGAGTCTTTCCTGCTCCTGCTGAGGGTGTGTGCTCGTGGTGTGGCAGAAGCGAAGCAGTTATTTCTAGCGCTTGCCGTTTTTTAAATAGGAAGTTCAATGCAAAAATCGACGTAAAAATTAAAAAATTGGTGTTGTGTTTTCCTGAGAAGCTGTGAGGCGTCTCAAACGTGTTTGTTGGCCTGGTGATCCGGGGTTTTGTGCTTTGTTTGTTCCTTGGTGAGCTCAGGAGAGGGAATCTTTTGTAATTGAATAAAGGAAACTCTTGTCCAGTGGTCTGCTGAGTGGTGGATAGAGCAACTCATGGAACAAAATTGATGCTGAACGAATTATTTCTGTATGTTTTGTGAGTTTCATAGTGGATGAGGAGTTGTGATGCAGATGCATGAGGATTCAGCGTGGATGGGAGAGGAGGATCAGGCGAGTGAGGAATGCTGCCAGTGGCAAATGTCCCACAAGAGTCTCCGTGCCAGTGGCTCAGGGGTTTTGTGTTCCACTCTCTCTTCCTGTAAAGCTCAAAGCTGGAGTTTGAGTTGGCTTCAAAACGTGGCTTGCCACTTTCAGTTTTACTTCTAGTGCTCCCTTGTAATGGCTCAGAACTTTATCCCCTTTTTTTTTGGTCTCGTGGGGGATGTGAAATAATCATCACCCTTCCTGCGAGGCTGGAGGGTCAGCTCTGAATTTAAGCTGGGCATAATTTAGAAAGGAATTCTTAAATCTGCTGCTTCCTGTGCAGACTTAATTTTCCTTTCCCGTTTCTTTCAGTTCCTTGATGACTTAAACAGGTGGAGTGTGCTTCTCATCTCTCCCTTCCTTCACCCCGAGAAGCTGCTGCCAGCAGAGCACATCGCCTTTGTGACAGAAAGCGTTTCTGCTCACACAGAGAGCTTGCAGAGAGCCCCTGACTCTTCAGTGGAGGTGAGAAACTCCTTGTGTCTTGCAGAGGAGGGGCTGCAGGCGGCTTGTGATTGGGAGTAAAAAAGGGAATTGCCTCCTTTGAATCGCTGTTAATAATTAAGCTCTGTTTTGTGTTTCAAGCAGAGCCAGAGACATTTCGTTGAGGATTTTCAGTAGCGTTTTTTTCTCTGGCTGTGGGTGGGAATTGCCCTCCCTGCTCTGGAGGCAGACTGGGAGAAGCTGGGATTGTTCAGCCTGGGGAGAGCAAAGGGCCTAAAGGGGCTCCAGGAGAGCAGCTCTGGACAAGAACTTGGCTTCCAGTGCCAGGGGGCAGGGCTGGATGGGAGACTGGGCATCAGGAGCTGTACCCTGTGCCCAGAGCAGCTGTGGCTGCCCCTGGATCCCTGGCCAGGCTGGACATTGGGGTTTGGAGCAGCCTGGGACAGTGGCCCTTGTGGAATATCCTTCTCCTGCTTTTTGTTTTTTTTTTCCAGCCCCCTTTAGGCACTGGAAGTCTGTTGGCGAGGAGAGATGGATCTCTCTGCCTCCAGGGCACGGGGAAAAGGGCAGATGTGCCTGGCAGGATGTGTGTGTGTGCAGGCTGAAATAAAACACCTGGGCTGCCTGCTCCAGAGCTCTTCCATGAAGCCCCAGGCTGGGGTCACCCCTGGGGCCATGGAGAAGGCGCTGTCCTGAGTGTCCCTAAGGGCCATCTGTCACCTTTGCTTCCTGGAATCGCCTTTCAGGCTCTCCCCTGGAGTTCAGCAGATCCCGCCCACAGCTGCTGGTGGCCTGTCTGCTCCCCTGGGTGAGGAGCCCGTGGTTCCCAGGTCGTTTTTGCAGGAGATGATCCAGCAATCCCCTGCTGGAGCCAGCGTGGGGAGCAGAGGGCTTGGTGAACAGACTGATCTGAGGGCAGGAGCACAGCTTGGGAACGGGCTCAGCTCCGGGTTCGGGGCTGCAATCGGCCTTGGGGCGCCTTCACCCCCTGCCAGGGCAGAGCAGAGCACGGATTTGGGGCTCTTAGTCAGGAGTGATTGCCAGAAGTGCTGCTTCAGGGGAAATCCTTGGCTTCATGGAGCTCCCAGAGCTTGGTGGGACCTCTTCTGCTCCAGTCTTCTCATCCTTAATCTCCATGGCACACGTTTCCTTGGAGAAAAGCTGTGTCAGCTGCTTTGGAGATGATTTTATTGACAGGTGGAATCCATCCAGGTGGGCTCTGCTTCTGGAGATGAAGGAGCTGTGCCCTCCCTCTTGTCTCAGAGTGCACCTGGCCGGTGCTGGCCCAGCTCGGATGGAAGATTTTTATTTTATTTTTACTTTTTTTTTTTAGCAGAAAGATCCACAAAAACATCTGCATTGAAGCTCTAATTATATATTCTTTAGGTGTTTTTTTTTTGTGGGTTTTTTTTTTTTTTTAATTAATCTTAGGTTCACTTTCATTTTCTTTAGGATGGGAAATTTTGCATTCTTATGTGGACATTAATAATTAATTTAAATTAGAAAGCTCAAAAGTGAGAGCCCCAGGCAAAAAAAAAAAAAAAAAAAAATCAGAACTAAAGAGGACTCCTGGTTTATTTTGTTTATTGTTCTTCTGTGTGAACACAGTCAAGTGCTCTTAATTTTGGGACCTCTGGCTGTCACCATAGCCAGGGCCTGTGGGAGCACGCTGCTTTTGGGGGAATTTCTGGCCAGAAAAGCTGGTTTTTGTAGGGGTGTCAGTGATCTGTGACTGGTGAAAATGAGGGGGACTCAGAGAACAGGGGTGTGAATAATGTCTCATCTCTTGCTAAGAGCTGGCCTTTTGTCCTTCTTTTGATGGAATTTTGATTTCAAATTGTAGCAAGAAAGCTGGAAAATACTCCCTGAGGGGTTTTGCCGTGCTCTGGAGCCAATGGATTGGTGCCAAAGCAGGATTTCAGGGTCATAGGTTTTGACAAGAGCTTTAACTTTGTAAATTACTTCTGTGGGTTCAGTTTATTTCCACTCCGCAGCAATAACTACATTTCACACCTGAACTTTTACTTGGTGCCACGAAAGAGAGATCCAGAGCATCAACAGATCTTCCTCACGGTTTCCAGGTGTGGGTGTTACCTCCTTGTGCCTGTTCTTTGGGTAAAAAAGGACATTTAAATACTCTGGAGGTCTCTCACCCTCCAGCACAGTCACACTGAACCTGGGACGTGCTCTGGAGCTGGGCTTAACCCCAAAGTTCAAAGTGCTGAAGCCCCACACGCGCTGCTCCCCTTTTCCTTCTGGAGAGGGGATCTTTCCAGAAGTCATGGACCAGAAGAAACCCAACCAGGTTTCTTGTTAGATATCCAAAGGCCAGAAATATAAATCTGGATTGAGACCCCAGCCCTGGAATTCCCAGCACAGGAGGACGTGGAGCTGCTGGAGAGAGCCCAGAGGAGGCAGCAGGATGAGCAGAGGGATGGAGCAGCTCTGCTGGGAGCAAAGGCTGGCAGAGCTGGCATTGTTCAGCCTGGCCAGGAGAAGCTTTGGGCTGAGCTCAGGGTGGCCTTGCAGGGCCTGAAGGAGCCCCAGGAAAGCTGGAGAGAGACAATTCCCAAGGGCTGCAGGGACAGGACACAGGGAATGGCTTCAAACTGAAAAATGACAGGTTTAAGTGGGATGTTGGGAAAAAATCCTTTCCTGGGAGGGTGTTGAGGGGCTGGAATAGAACTCCCAGAGCAGCTGTGGCTGCCCCTGGATCCCTGGCAGTGCCCAAGGCCAGGTTGGAGCAGCCTGGCACAGTGGGAGGTGTCCCTGCCATGGCAGGGGTGGCACTGGGATCAGCTTTAAGATCCCTTCCATCCCAAACCATGCTGGCATTCTGTGACGGAACGGTCTCTCCTTCGGGTTGTGCTAATCAGAAACTCCTTTGAGAATGGCTTAGAAAGGAGACAGAACCATCAGGGTTGTTTGTTCTTTCTTCTTGCTCCCTGGGGAAATACCACAAAACCAAAAGTTGGAGCTGCATTCTCTCGGCTGTCGTTCAATTAAATGTAAACCATTTAATCGCAGGAAATAAAAAAGGTACATTTCTCTGGTGGGCTAATTATGAACAAGTGGAATAACTGACAGCTCACCCTCAGTTTGTGCCTTCAAAATAAGTTTTTCCTTACCTCAGCCATTGTTTTACGTCTGCTGTGTGTTCGTGGGAAGGTGAACCCCATGGAAGTGCTGTCAGAGTGCTGCAGCTGCTCTGGGGGAATTGCACTTTGTCTCTTTTTGGGACGTGGCAAAGGCTGATTTTTGGGGGTTTTTTAAGGTCATGAAGGCAGGTGCTGCTTCCTTGCCTCAAAAAATTCCTTCATGGGAGAGCAGCTGGTTTGTGTATCCAGTTGTGTCTCCTACTTGTGCAGCCTGGAAAAAGGAATTTTTGATGTAGATAAACATCTTGAACCCTCGGGGTTTAGTTAACGCTCCTGATAACGTTTTATCAAACCCCTGTCTTTTGCTTTTGTTCTTTTTATCAGCAATCTTGCTTGGAGCTTGTGCTGGAGGAAACAAATCCAAACAGAATTTCCCTTACAGAACGTGACATTTTGTTGCTGGGAGCTTTTTAGAGCCTTGATCTTTGGGAAACGATTCCTTTGTACCCCCAATTTGCTGCCAACACTTGCTGCGGGTGTTGTTCTCTTCCATCAGGGCTCAATCTTTGCTGCCTAAAGCAAATCCTTGGGGCTGTATTCGGTTCTCCTGCAGTTCCTCTGGCAAACTGTTGATACTGGGGGATTTTTCCATGACCTCTCCCGACTGAAAGCCATCCATATGCTCTGTTCTAGATTGTGAAGTGGTCAGACTTTTGTTCACCCTTGGCCTATAAACCTGGTGAACCTTTTAAGTTAATTGCTGAAGCCAGTGTAGATAATTTCAGTAGCCTTGGAATAGCCTTCCTGGAAGACAGGCTGCAGATGGAGAACGGGATGGTGCCGCACAGGATCGTCTGTAAGTATCCTCCTGATCCTTTTTAACAGCATTTTGGGGTTCTGCTTGTTTTCAGGGCTTTGCACTTGGTTGTTGTACCTGCCTGAAAAAATTTGCGTTTGACGGAGTTCTCTTCCTGCTGGGATTCCAGGCAGCTGATCCCTCTAGGTCATGGGATGGTGGAGTGGGTTGGGTTGGAAGGAACCTTAAAAATCATCCGTTCCCACTCCCCGTGGGCTGTCACTATCCCAGGATGCTCCAGACCTGAAATTAGAAAATATTTTCTTGAAGTCTTGTCTGGTAGATTAACAAATCTATTAAAAAAAGACACCAAAAAACCCCCTGCAAAACTGGAAGTTTTTAAGGAAATGTTCTCTTTCTTTTCCTGTCTGAAATAGAACCTGGATTGAGAAGAAATTGATCGGGCTTTTTGTTTGTTTGTTGGGTTTTTATTTGCTTTGCTGGTGTTGTTTTAGTGTAGGTCACAGTGCACTGGCAGAAATTAAGGAATGACAAAATCAACATGTAGCTGAAGTGCAAGAGCACAGGAATATTCTCCCAAAAGAATCTGAGGGAAAATTCTGCCTCTCTTGGTGCTGTTGTGCATAAATATCCCCCCAAGGAAGGATGGAAGCTGAGAGTGTGCCAGTCACTCCGTTTTTAAAATGTTTCCTGCTTCCTTTTGCTTCCAGTGCTGCGTGAAAGCTGCTCCAGAACAGGCTGGGGGAGGCTCTAGATGGAATAACAGAGGTTGGAAGCTGTGAAATTCCCTTGGGAATCTCACAAAAAAAAAAATTAAAAAAAAAATCTTGCTTCATGTTTCTGCTCCAAAGGGGATGAAGTTCCGTAAGGAAAGGGATTGAAGTTGGATCTGCAACAAAATTCTGTTTCATTAAAAGCGTGATATGAATTAAAAGCGTGATAAGTGTGTTTGGTTTTGGGTGAGTGTGGAAGGGTTGAGTAAAATTTTTCAGATTTTTGCCTTGAAGCATTTTCGTGGCTCAGCAGCTGAAGAAACCCTCCCTTGCGAGGAGTATTTTCTCTCTCCTCTTTGCTCTGCACATTTCACGTTGGGAATTATCATCTTTGCCCTTCTCACTCGTTTTTGCTACGAGATGCCTTCGCATTTCTGTCCTTTTCAGGGGAAAAGGGGAATTTTTATCAGTTCTTCTTGTTTTCTTGCTTTCCCTTGGTTTCTTAGCTCCGGGATCTTCTTGTGGGTGGGTCTGTCTTCCTTTCTGCAGACTGAAATCAGTTCAGATACCTTTTTGCTTCCTTTTCTTGTGCCAGACCTTTATCTGCAGCCTTCAGCAGTGCAAGGGACGTGGTTCCATATCTGTCTTACCCAATACCTTCACTTTATTTCAAAATAGTTTATTTCAAAACAGCAGCAAGTGGTTTTAAACCCTGCCCTCCTTAGAAGAGCAGTACTTTTCCAGAGGTATTTTCTTGTCTTCATTTTGTGTTCAGATTTATGTTACGAGTGCAAATCTCTGTTGTTCTGGGGGGGTGGAAATAGGATTTGTTGTGTCAAATAAGCGAAATTCTTGCTGTTCCAGAGCATCTGTACAGAAATTAAATTCTGCTGTTAATGATATTTATCATAACCCTTTTAATCTCATTATTCTAACCTTTTTTTTTTTTTATCCTTTACCTTTCCCAGCTGTCCATTTAAAGGAATCTACTCTGAAGGAGCTGGCAAAGGAGGCGCCGTCGGTGAAGGAGGAAAGCTCAGGCATGGATGCAGTAACTCCTGCTGGGAAGCCAGGATCAGGACAGAGCGAGGAGGAGAAATCCAAGCTGGAAGAAGAAAGGGAGCAGGAGGAGACAGGGGCCGAGGAACATCTCCACTTGCACATCTCCAGCTGCCACGAGTGCCTGCAGCTGGAAAACAGCACCATCGAATCGGTGAAATTCGCCTCCGCGGAGAACATTCCGGAGCTTCCCGACGACCGCAGCGGCAGACCGCGGGAGAAGGAGGACGAGCGTCTGGAGAAAGGAGTGAGGGGAGCAAACCTCGCTGGGAAGCCCCCTAATATATTGATTTACGTGGGCTCTGAGCCTGCCCAAGCCAGGTTCGAGCGGGTGAGCTCGGTGCTGGGGGAGTGCGTGGACGCGGAGCGCTACGCCATCTACCAGCTGCGCCAGGAGCAGGTGCTCAGGGACCCCTGGGCTGACAACGCCCTGCTGCTGGTCATTGCCACGGAGGAGCCCATTCCTGAGGGCAGCCACAAGCAGTTCATGACGTTTCTGTCCAAGGGGGGGAAGATCCTTGGCTTTTCTTCGTCCTTCGCCTTCGGGGGCGTGCGGGTAAAGCGCAAGAGCGAGCTGAGGAAGGCCGTGCGGGAGCTGGTGGTCTCTAGGAAGGACGGGCCCGAGGTGAAGCTGAACCTCCTGGTCAGCGGCTGTGTTTTTGAGGAAGGGCTGAAGGGAGATGCCAGCAGAGTGAAGGTGTGGAGCCGATTAAATAACGGCGATAAAGAGCCGGTTATCGTGCATCTGACTCACGGGAGCGGCGGGGGAGAAGCCATCCTTTCCCAGGTACTGGGGGCAGGGAGGAATCCGTTTCCTCCTTGCTGCACGCTGCGCAGTCCTCAAAAACTGCTCCCGCTGCGTGTTCCTGGGGATTCCTGTCGAGGGGAGGTGTGCATTCATGGAATGGTTTGGGTTGGGAGGGACATTAAAGATGATCCCAGTGCCAGCCCTGCCATGGCTGGGACACCTCCCACTGCCCCAGGCTGCTCCAGCTTGGCCTTGGGCACTGCCAGGGGTCCAGGGGCAGGCACAGCTGCTCTGGGAACACTCATCCTCCCCACCCTCCCTGGTGTGGATGGCTGTCCTGGATGTCCAGGGGATCCAAACACAGGGTGGGTTTCTCTTGGGATGTCACTGCTGTGAAAACGCTTTCTTATTTTCACCGTGCAGCCAAGCATGTGTGGATCAGGAGGAGTTCTGTGCAGGAAGCAGGAATTTCACTCGTCATTCCGTGGAAATATCTCCAAGGGGTGCCAGAGGATGGTGCCAGACTTCCCAGTGGTGCCCAGTGACAGCACAAGGAGCACTGGCCATAAACTAAACCACAAAAAGTTCCACCTCCACATGAGGAGCCGTTTCCTTCCGTGGAGGTCACAGAGGCCTGGAGCAGCTGCTCAGGGAGTTTCTGCTGGAATTTCCCTTCCTGGAGACATTCCAAACCCCCCTGGACACTTCCCTGTGTCACCTGCTCCAGGTGATCCTGCCTGAGCAGAGGGTTGGACGGGATCATCTCCTTCCAAGCCCAATTATTCTGGGATTCTGTCATCTTCCAGAGCAGAGCTTTCCCTTTCAGCCTGCTGGAAGTGGTGCAGGAGCGCAGCTTGAGCAGATTTTGGGAGGTGGGGAATAAATCCCCCAAAATCCCTACAAGAGTAGGAATTGTGGCGAAGCCAAGACGTGCAGAATAAACCTTGCTGGAAGCTTTTTTTATGTTTCCTGAGTCCTTATTCAGGCTTTAAAGCTTTAAATGTTTAACATTCTGCACCTGTCAAATAGCTCAGAGAACCTGGGGGGGTAGAATTGAGCCAGGATGAGCCAAAATCATTCATTCCACTTAAAAATAATATCCCAGGAGATAGGTGCCTCTCCAGTATTCTGACATCGTGATCTCTGGTAAAAAACCCACTCAAAAACGAAACAGATTAGTTCAAGTGTTCACAATCTTTCCTTTCTTTTACCTTCTGGATGATGGGTGAGGAAAGCTTCCATGGGCAGGTGAATGTTGGTCACTGATTATTGAAATGGTTTCAATATTCCCAGCTAAAGCTGTGTGTGATGGAAGGGGCTGATCAAAGGTGCCTCATGTTCAGAGAACACAATCTGCCAAGATTAAGTTAAGGAGTATAAAAGATGAACAAACTTTGTGAAAGGTTCTATTTTTTAGCAATATTTTGGGTAGGAAACTTCTTATTTCTTTCAGCAGTTTAAGTGCTCGGGGATCAGGTATTGAGACTCTTGGAGCAGTTACAGAGCTCGGAAATATTCGGGGAGTTCTTAGAAGTGTTTTTGTCTTTTATCAGCTTAAATCTGCTGGAGTTTTGGGAACTCTGTTGGACATTGTAGGATATTTATTGCTTTTTTTTTTTTTTGTAGGCAGCTCTGCCCCCCAGGCTGCTGCTGCTGGTGGAAAATGGATTTGATTCTGTCCTTGCAAGTTCTGCTTTGCTTCACCCTTTAAATTGATCCTCCTGCTGTAGTAAAACTTAATACTGCAGAGGTTTCCCCCCACCCCCCCAAAAAAAAAAAAATAAAAAGGACATCCAGAGCACAGCTTCAAAAAATCAGATTAAAAGAATCAGTGTGACATTTCATAATTCTAAATGACTTCCAGTCTGGATTTGAAAAGCCCTTTTTGTTTCCGGGGGGCAGGCAGTGACATCAGCCATGAAATATTCTGGCAGGTTTGTTTCCCTCTTTTCTGTACTCCTCTGGGGGCTGGGGGTGTCCTGCCTCCTTTTTAATATATTTTTTTAAAATTGTGGAATGATTTGGGTCGGAAAAGATCTTAAAATTATCTCCTCTCACCCCTGCCATGGCAGAGACACCTTCCACTGTCCCAGGCTTTTCCAAGCCTGGCCTTGGACACTTCCATGGATCCAGGGGCAGCCACACTCATTCATTCCCCTGAATTTCAAGGAAAATATATAAACCACAGAGGACATCCTTAAATTCTGCAAAAATGGAAGAAATGAACAAAACCGAGGGCTTTATTTAACAGCAGAGAGTGCAAGGGCTTTGAAATACCTTGTAACCCAAAAGGAAAAGCAGAAAAGAAGGAGCCAAAAAGGTCTGTGAAGGAGGGTTTTTTTTTCCCTCTTGCATTTAATTTCAACTTTTAAGCATGAGGAGTGATTTTTCTACCAGTACAGAAAGTAACTTTTTTAGACAGAAGGGTTTTTAGCTGCACTGATTTCCACTAAATTCATGGGACTTGCTAGAGTTCTCCATGTCTCGTACAACTTCTAAAAAGCTCTTCCAGATTTAATATCATTTTAATGGAATTTCAATTTTAACGGAATTTCAAATTCAATGGAATTTCAGTTTTAATGTCATTTTAATTGTGATGGGATCCTGCTCTTGTACAAGCCAGAATATGACCAACCTTGCTGTTGGTTCTGGCAGACCTGAAAAGCAGGAGGTTAAATTTCAGGTTACATACAAATTTGATCAAATCCTCCAAATAAATTTCATTAAGAAGGGAAACTTTAGGTCGGATTTTTTAGAGGAAATTGTGGTGTACTGACAGCTGTGATCCCCGGACCAGAAACTGATTTTATTTTTCAATGTCTCCTGCCAGGCCCATTTGGAGCTGGACAGCAGCTGCGTGGAGGTGCAGACCGAAGAGGATTTTAATTTGCTCAAGATGAGCAATTCCAAGAGATACGAAGTTCTCAAGGAGATGCTGACGTGCCTTGGGCTGAGCTGTGAATTGAGAGGAGTTCCTGTGCTCACACCCATTTATCTGCTCTCTCCAGATGAGGTAAGCTGGGATTTACCCTGCCAGGGAAATTCAGTGTTCTCTTAAACCTTGGGATTTCTGCGTGGAGGGTTTTCGACAGATGTTCCAGGTGAGCAAAAAGTTTGATTTTTAATCCATCACTGTTCGTTCTCTGTTGGAAGGAATTCTGATTTTAACCACTGGGGTTAATTTTACTGTATTTGTGTGTTTGCTGTATTTCTGTTAAAGACTTTTTAACGCTGTTCCTTAATTGTTTGCTCCAGAAAATAGCAGCTTTAAAACCCAGGGTTTATCGTTCTTTTAAATCAAGATAAAAAATTCTGCACGGGCTGGCAACAAAGTGGGAGTTGTGAAGAGCAGAGTGGAGTGAGTTGGGAAGGGATTGCACAGGGAAAATCTTGATTCCTGAGGATGTAGGAATATTTGAAATACTCCTTGTGATATTTCCTGGGAATATTGGTAACCCAGTATTTGTGATCAGCTCTCCATGAGACACTGCTCTGAAGAATTGTGAGGAATATATAAAGCAGTTATTTTTCGCTTGTTTTTCTTTAAAATATGACTCCAGGATTGTGTATGAATTGATTCTCTCTTCGTGTGGCAATGTGGAAACAAAACTAAAACCCACATAACCTTTTTGACTTGCATTAAATGTGCTCCAGCCACAAGATTTGTTTATTGAGCTCTTCCTATTTCTGTTCTCCTCTGCCACTATTTTTTTTTTCACGATTGTTTCTGTCCAATGCCTTTTGGACTTTTCAAACGTGCCGTAAATGAAAATTCAGCCTATTTCTATCCAAACTTGCCATCTAGTGGCATATTCCAGGGTTGCACACCATCAAGTACAGATATTTTAACTGCATGTTCTTCCGTTGAAGTTCACACCGCAATTAGTTTTTAAAATTTTACCCCTAAATTCTACCCATAAATTATTTTATCCCTGAACCTCGTTCATTTTAATGTGGTTTCGTGTGATTTTAATCGTTTTATTCACCTATTTTAGTGGTGGTTTTGCTGTGTGTAGTCAGTGTTTTAATGGCTTTCCCTTTAGCCATGATACAATTCCAGAATCTCGTGCAAAAGGAAATTGTGTGTAACAACTGCAGTGCCTAAGGAGGAGAGAGCAGAGTATAATAAATAATGAATGTGTTAGAGTTTAGCTTTCTCACAAATTACTTCTTTTTCTCCGTCCATCCTGTTCTCCATAGGTCTCCTTGCTTTCCCAGAGAGCCGGGAGGTACCAAAAATCTGAATTACTTGAGGGAATCCTTAATTGTCTTGCCCGCAAGTGATTTTTGGGATGATTTTCTTGGATTCTCTGTGATAAAAATGCCAGAATGAGTCAGTTAATGCTCAAGCAAGCTCAAGGTGCTGTTAACAGATCCAAAAATAATGAGAAATACTTTGGTTGTTCCAAGGCTTGGCAGCTCAGGAGGGATTCCTCATCCCCCAAACTGGAATTTCCATCGTCTTTAAAAACTGCTGGTTCCCCTCACTCAGGTTTTTCTGAATAATTTTAGCAACCCCAAGCTCCTTTTGCTTATGAGGAAGAAATAATAATTGGGTTTGCTCTGCATTTTCTACTCCACTAAGAGGAGGATAAAGCTGAGGGGGGTTTTTGGGGGGTAATATTAATAAAATTCTTTCAGTTTTAAGTGCCGGTTTGGGGAGTTCTTCCGTTTACAGCAGAGCTGTCCCCTGTTCTCTGGGATTTCTTTGGCGCCTCTTCCATTTTTTACCACTTCAGAATTTTCACCAGGCCTGGTTTCTGCTACATTTTGGGCATCAGATAAAACTTTGAACTTTATTCCGTGAATGAATAGCTCATCCTGACTTTTCCTTTGCCTGAATCCCTGGACAATCTTGTGTTTTTCTGCATCGTTGTCGAGATGCTGTCAATAATCCCGTCAAACCCACGCTGCTGATGGATGAAAATGTGATTATTGAGAATTTAAGATGTTCTTCTCCACTCTGTGAGTCTTGCTTGGTGCCTTTTCCACTGGAATTTGTTTTCTTTTCTTCCTTAGGATTCACATTTTGAAGTTTGAATTTCCAGTTCCTGGGCTTTAAAACCACAGTCTTGCTGCATGGATTAAAAAAAGCCAACAAAACATGAGCAAGACTGGAATTACTATATTTTAGATTCAAATGAAAGCCCTGCTGTCAATAATGGATGGTCATGTCCATCTTTAAGAATTTTAGATTTTTAGCAGGGAAGATTCTGCTGCAACAACAGCAAAGGCAGCGTTTGAATGAAGAACAATTGAAATGCCGGTTAAAAGCTTAATTAAATCTACACCACTTGATGCTACATGGAATTTTAGAGGCCGCTATTGATCCCAAAACCCAGCACCTTTGTGTTTTTCTCCTTTCCTCGCTGGGCTGCAGGACAGTTGAGCGAACTGAGATGGAAATTCTGTGTCCCCGTGGGAAGAGGGGACTCAAAGTGCCCCAGCCTCTGATCTGTCGTCTGGCACCCACATGTTCAGTGGGCAGCTCCAGGCGCAGAGATCTGATTTTTTCTGCAGCTTTGCCCTTAAACTCTCAACTCTTTGCTCTTTCAGCCATCTCCAAGGATAATTTTTCAGACGTAAATGCCAGGATTGTGTTTTATTGCCGGGGGAGGCGCAGCGCAGGTTTCAAATGGGAGGATTTGCTCCTTGAAGAATGGGATTTGTCGCAGTGGTGATCATTCCCCTTAGGAATTGTTACACCCACGCATTTGCTCATCTTAAAACTCCAGTAAAAACTCCTCAGGCTCCAAGTTCATTTTTTTGTGCGTGTGCGTTTGAGTAACTCAGTAGCTGGAGGAGAATCAGCTCAGCTCAGAGCAGATTTCCACGTCTCGATTCCGGGGTGGCATCGTCTGCTTTTAAATTCCAGGTCCATGATGTCAGCCGAGAAAATGCGGAGTCGCTTGATCCTGAGTAAATCTTCCTTTGAGGATGGGAAATTTGAGCTCTCAGCTAACACTATAATGAACCCTGATTTCAGGGTACATTTTGAGACAATCCTTTCTGAAATATTTCCATGCATATTCATGGGTGTTGTAGGACTTGAGATTCAACTTCGTGTTTCTGGTTTTTTTTTTTTTTTTTTCATTTCCAGTGCTAAAATCAGGGGGAATTACACTGAAACTCCAGAGTGTTTGTTGCTGTCCAAGTTTTTGGTTTACAAAAATGTGTAATCTCCAAAATGGGAGATTTGCATGTTTTCTCTTACCCTCGAAGCATGAGCATCATCCCAGCCTTACAGACAGTAGGACAAAAAACAAGAACTCTTGGGAATTTTTTATTCCAGGAAATAGATTTGCTCTTTTCTCTGGCTCAGAAGTAACCTAAGAGCTGAGGATTGTGAGAGACTTGAATAAATCACTGATAAACCATTTGTGTTCGATACTTTTTTATTTTTTCCGTATGACGTGTATTATTTGAAATGAGCAAAAACCTTTGTACTTGAAAGTTTGTTTCTTGGCTAGAAATGAAAATACCTTTCAAGGCAAAGCAGCTTCGAGGACAGAAAGATTTGATGAAGCGATGTAAATGCGCCTGCAGCAATTATTTGCTGAAGCACCTTATTGCTTTTGGGGAATGGATTTAATGTATGTGTGAATCTTTTCCTAAGGACTGATATCTGTGCTATCAATTAAAAATATTTGTGCTTTAACTCCATGGATTTAGGGCTCTTTTCCATCATAAATTCAAAGGAATTTGTTGGGCTGCAAGGCTTTGAGTCGCCTGTGGGTGGGTTTGCGTTTGCTGCCTTGGTGTTCTTCCCTCTCCCCTCCTCAAATTCACTTTTATTTTCTTTACAACAAAAAAACTTGCAAACCCAGAAGGGCCACACGAATTGTGAAGGAAACTTTTTTCAGTGTGGGCATTCATGGGAAGTGTCGATGTCTGGATTCTGATCATAATTCCTGCTGTTTGCTGGTGTTGGAGTGTGGTTCTCTGAAGGGAATTGTTCTCCAGGGAGATGGGTTTTGAGAGTCTGTAACTCCCTCTTTTCCTCTTTTTGTTTCATTAGCACTCAGGATAATGAAATTATGTAGGAATTGTGTCCAGATTCAACAGGTCAGAGCTGCTTTGGTCTGGTTTTTGTATCTCAGTGATATCTCCTCTTGTGCCTCAGTGAACATTTGTAACACTCATCGCAGAATCACACGGTGGAACAAATTCTGTGTATTTAGAAAGATATTTTATATCTTACTTCCTTCTCCTCAGTCTTCTATTACTCTGCACATTTTTATTAGTGTAGTTTCCTCGTAGAACTGTTGGTTCTTGAGTTAAATTTGTAAGCTTTGGCGTTCCAGTTATTTGGTAGAGGTGAAAGCTTAAAGGAGGCTGAGTTTGTGGAGAAGATTTTGCACCAGTCCAGGGTAGGACACTTCTCACAGGTTATTTCGTGCCAAGAGGCACAGAATGAGAGTCAGAGAATCCCAGAATCATCAGGGCTGGGAGAGCCCCTCAGGATCACCCAGAGCCACCCCAGTGCCACCAGCATCACCCCAACCCTGTCCCCAAGGGCCACATCCAGACTGCTCCTGAGCACTGCCACAGACAGTGACTGCAAACCTCCCTGGGCAGCTCAGCCCAAGGCCTGAGCAGTCTTTCGAAGGAAAAAAAAACCTTCTAATCTCCAACCTGAACCTGTCCTGACAAAATTAAGACCATTCCCTCTCCTCCTTTCCCTTGGGACACGGCAGCGCAGCCCGACCCCCCCGGCTGTCCCCTCCTGTCAGGGGCTTGTGCAGAGCCACAAGGTTCCCCCTGAGCCTCCTTTTCTCCAGGCTCAGCCCTTTCCCAGCTCCCTCAGCCCCTCCTGGGGCTCCAGCCCCTTCCCCAGCTCCCTCCCCTGCCCTGGACACGCTCCAGCCCCTCCAGGTCCTGTTTGATGGTTTCCTTTTCATGGCTCTCTTCAGATGCAAAGAGCTGGCTTGGATCACTAAGGGACATTAAATTGACACCTTACTTTGAAAAATGGGTTTGTTCTGAAACAAAAAAACCCTTTTGCCTGTGTGCAGAGGACAGTGGAGATGGGAAGGGTCTTGAAAACCTGTGCTGTGAGGAGAGGCTGAGGGAGCTGGGAAAAGGCTGAGCCTGGAGAAAAGGAGGCTCAGGGGGAACCTTGTGGCTCTGCACAAGCCCCTGACAGGAGGGGCAGGGACAGGAGGAGAGGAAATGGCCTCAAATCGCACCAGGGCAGGCTCAGGGTGGAGATTGGGACAGAAAATTTCCCTGTCAGAGTGCTCAGGCCTTGGGCTGAGCTGCCCAGGGAGGTTTGCAGTCACTGTCTGTGGCAGTGCTCAGGAGCAGTCTGGATGTGGCCCTTGGGGACAGGGTTGGGGTGATGCTGGTGGCACTGGGTGATCCTGGAGGACTTTTCCCACCTTGATGATTCCGTGATATCAGGAATAGTGAGTGATAGTGACTGCAGGTAGAAGGCATGGAGAAGAAGATGATGAGGATTAATGACGCAGTCACAAGAAAATTTTTCAGGAAAATTTCCTTGGCTCTTTGTTCAGAGGCAACTTTTTAACCAACCCTATAGTGCAACGTGGCCATGAAACCATAAAAGGCTTTTTACTGATTTGTGAGACAAAAATTCAAGTGGTCAATTGAGAGATTGTTTATCCTGGTGGGACACAGGATTTGACTGACGATGAGTTTTGTTCGTGCTGCCTCCTCTAAATATGGCTTTAAGGTGAAGGAGGGCAGGGCTGGATGGGAGATTGGGCAGGAATTGTTCCTTGGCAGGGTGTTGAGGCCCTGGAATAGAATTCCCAGAGCAGCTGTGGTTGCCCCTGGACACTGGGGCTTGGAGCAGCCTGGGACAGTGGAAGGTGTCCCTCCCATGGCAGGGGTGGGAATAAAATGATCTTTACGATCCCTCCCAAACCAATCCATCCTGGAATCCTCTAATTATTAGAAGGCTGGAATTATCTCCTAATTTGTTCACTCTTGAAACTTTTGTCAGCTTTTTTCCTGGAGCTGTTCTTTGAGGAAAAGCCGGGATGCTGCAGGTGTTTCCGGTGCATTCACCAGTCCTGACCAGTGTCCCTGCCCAGCTGAGCCACATCAGCCTTGTCATTGTCCTAAAATCACCAGGAACCTCTGTTGCTCCCAAAGCTGGCTGCAGTTGAGGCTTTTCCTCCTTCTCCTGTAGTGAGGGGAAGGTGTTTGCCAGCAGGGGACACTTCCGAGCTGGATTTCAAGGGGAAGAAACGAGGCAGGGATGGAAAGCATTTTATGCACAGTGTGTTGTGTAGAGATTTGCATTAAAATGTCTTCGCAGCAACTGCCCTGTATGTTATTTCCTCAGTTTTAAAACAGCTTTTGAACTTCCACAGGAGGCGGTGGCCTGTAGCGTCAGAACACAGTGAAACATTTCCAATTAGGAAATCTTGATGAGAGATGAGGGGAATTCCAAAAGTGGAGCCGAGGGATTCCAGGTTAAGGATACCTTTTCCTTTTTTGCTGTTTATCTTCAGGCAGTGTTTCCCACATATTTAGGGGAGAAGGAGAGGGAAGTTTGGCAAACATTGCCTTCATTTGACACTTCTCCACTTCAAATTTTGTCTTCCTTCTGCAGGGTGGCAACAAGCGTGCTGTTGCTGTTAAACAAGCACGAAGCCCATTTGTAGGCACATAATAATGAACAGCATTCTTACTTTGCATGATGGTTTGTAAACAGCTTTTGGGCCGTGTAGTTTTTGATTTTGTGTTTTATTGATTCAAAAAATACTTTTGAGGATCATTTGGAAAGTGCAGGAAGCTTTGAGGAGTGAAAGAAAATATGTTGTTTGTAGCAATCTCCATAAAAAGGGTCTTAATGCTGCTGCGAGAACTAAAAGTTAATGCCTTTTGTACCTTAATCTTTGTGTGGAGCTCGCTCTGATGTGAAATTACGATGTGCTGGCATCTGACCAAAGTGCCACTCATGGAATTGGATTCTCTCATGTTTCAAGGCTGGCTTCCAGTCAGCGTGCATGATACTTCACAACCACTTTCTTCAGCAGGCATGTTCCTTCTGTACTGGAGAGAATGGAAAATTTCATTATGCCCCCGGAATGGCTTATGTAATCTATATTTAAAACATTTGTGATCTCGGTCTGCTGCTGATTTCTCACTCTTGAGACGACAGAGAGCAGCGCCAGGCCTGGGCATTCCTTGAGTACAGCTTACTCAGCAGAGTGCTGAGGCTGGCTTTCCTTAGGCTCGGTTTTATCTTGGAGTTTGTGATGGGGATCCGAATTGAAAAAGTCAAACCCTCGGTGGATCGATCCCAATTCAGGTGTCGCCTTCTGCCTTGGCGTGGGGGCTGCAGTTCAAGTGCCTGGGTGTGGATTTTGTTTCAGCGCTCCTGATAAAGGCTTTGGAGTCAGGGCTGCCCTGGAGCAGATGGGGGATTTTGGAGAGCAGCAATCCCTGACTTGTGACGAGCGCCGCGGATCCGCGGCCATTTGGCACCGCTCGGACCTCACTGGTAAAGATCTGACAAAAGTGGAGGATTTCCAAACATTAAAAAAAAAACCAACCCTCAAGATTCCCTGACTGTCCATGGGGCCTGCAGCTAATTTCTGGAAGTGAGACTGGGAAAATGAGAGCGGGCTTGGCATCAGCTGGAGCCCGGAGATCCTCTCGAGTTACCATTGCTCAGAAATGACGCCTCCTTCCCACAATGGGAAATTGTTGTGCTGCTTGTCAGACAGTTTCATTAGGGCTCCTTTTGTAGCTTCGCTTCTCATTATGGCCAGAATAGATATTGAATTAACACGTATTTTAATTAAAGGGACGAGTCGAATAAATGTGTAGATAAATAAATGGCTATATAACCGAGAGGAAATAGGAGCATCTTCCAAAAAAGAAAAAAAACCTGCAAACTTCAGCTGCTTTTGAAACACTGCATTTGCAACATTCAGGTCTCCTGGATATGTATTTGATTCCTTTGACAATTCAGTTACGCAGTAATGATATCAGAAAAAATAAATGAGCTACAACACAACGTTTATTCTTCGAGTTTCTCAAGCTAGATTTATTCTGGAGAATTTAGATGGGAGTTTTAATTTGAGTTACTGATTTAAAAGACACTGTGGTGTTCTCCGAGTTTGTCACTGGGCAGAGGCTCCAAAAAAAACCCTTCTCAGGTGTGACCTGTGCCAGCAGTTGATGGGGAAAGGACTGCCCTGGAGGCTGTGTCGTGTTTCTCCTTTGACAGTCCATTTCCAGCCATGGTCTCTGAGATGTTGAGGAAATCAGGAAATTCCAGGTGCAGGGGGAGTGGAATTTGGCATGTGCCTGTCTGGCTGACACGATGCAGTTCTTAGAGTGAAAAGCTGATTAAAGAGCAGCTGTTAGCTGAAATCAGAGAGTTTGCTGTAGTTTTCTGCTGCAAGTGTCCCGTGAAAGCTCTTTTTTTTGGGGAGGTTTGCAGTGGGTGTTCCCAACAAGCAGAACATGTTCTGCTTTAATAAACCACTCCACTCACTTGGCACTTGGACTGGTGACATGAAGGACAAAGGATTTGTAGGAATATCGATGGAAGGTTTTCTCAGAAGGAAAAAAACCCAATCAGAATGCATCTTGTGCTGTCTGTTTTCGCGGTACATGGGTTTTTCTCCTGCCAGGAAAAGAATCCTGTGTAAAGGTCCATCAGGGCAACCTGTATTTTACAATTAGATCATCCAGAGCTGTTCTTAGGATGAGGTGGTTTAATTTCACCCATTTCAGCTGGTCACAGTTTTATCTCTGCCAGCATTTCCTGGAGGATCCACAGCAGGGATGAAGTTTGGCCCTGCACCTGTGTAATTCCATAATTCTATATTCAGCCTCGTGTACGTGTATATATGTGTTAATATGTTTACAAATATGCAATTACTTAAATCTGCGCATAATTTTATTGTATTAGTCATATTGGCCACCTCAAATTTCAGAAATTACCTCATTTCTTTACCTATTTCTTACTAAATACGCCAGATCATAAAAGTGCCAGAGGCCCAGAGGAGACCAGAGAAGAGCTCCAGCCCTGAGAAAAGTTGGGATGAGAGTTCTCCATGGAGTGTGTAAATCAGAGCATGCTCCTTGACTGATGAGGATAAGGACTTTTTTTTGGAGAGAAAAAATGCAGGAGGAAGAGCTGGTGGATCTGGTTTGATAGCAGATGAAAAAGCAGAGGCTGTGTGGGAGGAGGAGAGAGGGGAATGGGGCAACAGCTGAAGAGCAGAGGTAAGGAGTAAGACTTGAACATGGAGAAAATGACTTTATTACTGCGTTTTCTAGCATTCCCTACAGCTGCTGGTTGTTACGTACATATCTCATAATTTTAGCTATAAAAACTCCGCTGCTTTGGGCTGATGGTTTCACTGAAATGCAGGACAACGTTGGATTTTTACAGCTTGTTTTATTGAGAATCACTTTCCTGCTCTAGTGCATGTTCTTTCTCAAACTTGCACTAAACCCTGCTGCTGAATTTATCCAAGAGATGTTTTAGGAACTACTTCAGAAAACATTCCAAAAATATACTTCTTACTTTGTAAAAAAACCTGAGTAAATGTATAATTAAAATAATAGTAAAAGCCAAGCCGTAGCAGGATCGGGATTGAGGAGATTTTAACACGGAAAAGAATAGTTTCTTCAGTTTGAGGGTATTAATTGTAATGAATTTCTGATTTTTGCACTTGGTGAGAACTTAAATTTGTAGTTTAGATCATTTAAAAACCGAAGTCTTTCGGAGTGGGTTCACAGATCACCGAGTCTCAAAACATTTGCTGGACAAACACCCCGCGTGTAAATTTTTAATTCAGCTTCTTTCCTTTGAATATGGACTTACGTACAGAATTCCATGTCTTAACAACTTCAGCCAGAGAAACTAAATAAAAATAAAGCTGTTTTCATTTGCTGAGAGAAAGAAAGAGAGAATATGGATATATATGGATATTAATGTGGATTACTGAACCATTCACTTATGGCTCCTTGGTTTTTTTTGGACTTGTGTTTTGATGTTACACTTGCAACAAAGAAATTATTCATAATTTCTTTTGTAATTTACCATTCAACTGATGAACAGGTCGTAATATAAGTATAAAAAGTTACATTGGTCTCGTGATTAAAATAATTTAGAGGAAGAGCAGCGTCTCATTTTAAGAGCTGTGCCTGGATGTTCCCTGTTTATGGAATAAAGTCAAGTTTTAGGAGCTGAAAAACGTCTTAAGACCCTCAGGAGTTTTAAAAATTATTTCATGGGAGCACGTCTCAGCGTTTCCATGGAGTCAGAATCGATGCAAATTAATTCCAGGAGGTATTTCTGAAATTTCTTTTGCAAGATAAGGAGCAATAATTGTGTTCTGATGCACGATTGTCGAGGTCTAAATAAAAAAATTGCATCTGGCATGTTTTGACTTTCGAACTTATTACATGAAGTGAGCAATTACCCGCGCATTTTTCTGGTCTGGAAGACGTTTCTTCTTTCGAAGATGGAATTGTTGTCGTTAGGACTGGTGAATGTACCACTGCTCCCTGTCAGGAACAGCACCTGCAGAGAGAGCTTTTGTCTGGTTATTTTCCATTTTTTAGCTGTGTTTTAGGTGTTGGTATCTCCATACAATAATTTGCTGATGGAAAGGAAAATACAGTAGCTGAAAACAAATGGTAATTCTTTTTTTTTTTTTTTTTTTTTTTCCCTTGGAAAGAGGAGCACATTCCCAAAGTTACCATAAGCAGTATGAGCTGCAAATTAAAGTCAATATTTGAATTTCCAAGGTTTTTGTTAGAAATACCTGGAGACATTTAAAACCGTTTTTCTGCCTTTAGAATATTTCTGTCATTATTTCAAAAGGATGTAGTTGGGAGCTTTGTGCAGTTAGGGGAGGTTTTTCCTTCTGTGTGTTTTAGCCATAGTGATATTAATAACACGCACTGATATTAACAGATATTGGTAATAATCTGTTACAATATTGATATTAAAACACATGTGGGAGGGTAAGCATTGGATTTGGTGTTTCAGTCCAAGAGTATTTTTGAATATCCAGAAAATATAAGGGTTTCCTTTTGGTATCTCTGCAGTTTGTTTGGAGGTGGAAGTGGATTTTTCTCCAAATATTTCCGAGCTTTTTTCCACCCTGCACAATGCACTCTGTTTAATTAGCAACCCAGAATTAACAGATTAGACATTTTTGAGCTGCGTTAAACTTTATTACGATTATTGCTGCCCTTATTGCTTCATAGAAAAAAAATTCTCCATCTGTTCAAGGATGTTTCTTCCTCTTAGAAGCATTTGATAATTTGCTGGTAAAGTTTAATTTGCACAGCCACTGTCACAATCCTGAGGTGTTTTTTTTCTTTCCACTGGTTTGGCAAACTGGAAGCACTTTAAACTTTAAACTCAAAATTAAATAATAATTGTTTTGCTCACGGTCTCCCGTTTCCCCAGCAATTATGTTCAAGAAACAGATCCAAACTGTCCTTATTTAACCAAGGAGAAATTAATCACTAAATGCCACCTATTGCTACAGATTTTGTCTGATTTGAGTGCATTATTTTGTGTGCAACTATTCTGGAAGTGCATTTTAAACTCCTTTTTTTGCATTTTAGTACTGATTGAGGTAATCCCTGAAACTTTTTCCTTCAGGACAATTCATTTTTAGAAGTTGCCCCTTCAGTTTGGGACTGTTTATTACAATATAATGATTTTCAGCAAAGTTGGTTCATATTTGATCAGTTAAAAGTTTATCTTTGGAGTGAATTTGCGGTAGAATTAAAAAAATTTGGATCCTTTTGTGACACTCAGAAGAAAAATAGCCAAAGTCAGGACAGCCTTACAGAAGCAAGGACTGGAACAAATTCACTTCTGAAGTCGAGAAGCTGGAGAGAATGAAGTGAAGCGAATCCTTGCCTGGATTAATGCAAAATTTTAGTGAGAAAAACCATCTTTTTCAGGTGTGCAATTCGGATGAGCCCTAAAAAACAGGAGTGAGAGATGTTTGCGGCACTGTGGTTTGATTTTAGTCAATTTGAGCTCTCTTAGGGCCGTGTCCTGCATCAAGTGTTGCACTTTAGATTAACCCCTATTCACAGTGGTGGAGCACAGATATCTGCAGGGGCAGAGACAGGTGGTTATCCTCCAAAAAAACCCAGGAGAATCCCAAATCCTGCAGAATAAAGAATGTGCCGTTGTCAGAAATGCTCCTCCCTGCCCGTGTTTTGCTCTGCCTCAGCTTTGGGTCTGCCCTTCTCTGATTCTTGGAGTTCCTTTTTTCCCAAAATCCTGAATTTCAGTGCTGAGCTTTCACTTTGGACATGGAAATCCAAACGTGGCCTCGTGGGGTAGGAGCTCGTGGGGTGTTGGACTTGAGGCAAACCCCTGGGTTTGGTCCATAAAATCTTATTTTGTAAGTATTAAATAAGTTTTACGTCCAGCTTTAAAGGAGAAATTAAATTTGAGGCATTTCTTTCCCATTTCTCCCTGAAATACTTTCAGCTCTTACGGAGGCTCTGGAGCTCATTGTTGGATCCTGAAATCCAAGGTGCGGTGTAGGATTGGATCTTCATTTTCCTGGGTTTCCTCTGAGGGAGAAAATTTTACTCCTTTTGCTCTGAACAAGGTTCAGTCCCAGCAGGAGAAAGTGTTAAATCTGAAAAGGCTGCAAAAGGAGAAAATAATTACAACGGCTTAAAAACCACGCAGCTGGGGATTGCTGTAAATGGAATTTGCATATCCATTCTCACAACTGAGCCTTGTGCGAATACTGTGTTTAAATACCGAATTTTCAACCGTGTTTTGTAAGAAAAAAATAATAATTTCTAATAGCCTGGGCATTAGTGAGGCTTCTTTCGGGGTTCTCTATTTGCTGTCCAAGTTTTACATTGCTGTATATGTATACGGCGTATTTTTGAAGCTAAATAAAAAGCAGGGTTTATTTTTTTTTTTTAAATTAAAAAAAAAAAATCCCATGCTGTCATGTTAATTTTTTAAAAAGATCTTCGATTAGCAAAGAGATCTTAAATGAAAATTGGTTAGTGGCAGCTTGATACTGGGTTTTGTCTTCGGAGCAGGATAACAGACCAAGCGTATTCCTGCAGTTAAAGTGTAGAATTCCCAAGAAATCCTTCCTTTCCAAGATGTTCCTTTTGCAATTTGCAAACCACTCTTGTCAACCTGGGTGTGTTTTAGAAAGGAATATAAAATAAAATCCATGTTGAACATCAGGCTCGGGGCCGGGGCCGTGTTGTAATCCCCGAGCCGTGGTCCATGTGAAAACGTCTTGTGGTTTCACCTTCACATTTCACAGACATTTCTTTAGCTCCAAAATCCCTCCAGTGTGACAGAGAGGAGAGGTTTTGTTGTTTTTTTGGGTTTTTTTTTTTTCCTCAGAAAAGGCAAAAATGAGGTCCAGCTGAAAGCTTGTTGGGAGTTTTAAAGCGTGTTTACAGTGCTAAGAGGAGAATCTTTGGCTCCTGTGCTGCTGTTTCATATTCATGAACACTAAATTCATTCACATTTGATGTGCGTAACGCTGCTGAAAGGCAAAACAAACCTGCTGGGAAACCTTCAGCAAAGAGTTGGGTATTATCAGTGCGAAGAAAAAATATTTTCTTAGGTTTTATTTACTTCAATCATTCTACTGCTAATTCCAAGATTTTCAACAAACAATTTTGTTGTTAGTTTAGGGGGGGGGGAAAAGAAAAAAAAGTTTGGTACCAAATAAAAATAGCATTATGTGATGGCTGTTTAAGAGAGCCAGTTTTAGCTGCTGAATATATTGCATCTAATTTATTGCCCTATTAGCTGAGAACAGAATTCTTCTGTATTTTTTTTTTCCTAGTCCATACAGAATACTTTTGAGAGCGATTTCATATATATGCGTCCGGCATTTAGGGTTAGATTTACATCTTCATTTATTCTTCCAAACGTGACTTTGATTATATAATTAAAAAAAAATAAAAATTGACCCACTTTAATACGCATAATGCTCGGATTTTAGCGTAAAAGTGGAACGTCTTTCTGCCTAGGCTTATTTTTAGCCCAGTCGCACCCAGGTTTAATTTACCGTAGACTTTTCCTTGCAGAAAAACAACAAATCTGTTACAAAGTAGGTGTCGGGAAGAATTAAAACGCCCGAGCCGTAATTTCTCACACCTTTTTTCCTGGTAGGATAAATCACCACCTCGCGGACCTCTGATTTATCAGCCTTTTGGTGAAGCGTTACGTGGTGATGTCGTGTCAAAGGTGGACCTTGTTCCTCTGGGTCCTTTCCCCTCAAAACCAGATTTATGGGGCTGCTGTGGGACCAATTCCCCTCTCTTTAATAATAATAATTAAAGAGCTGCGCTTTAATTTCTGGGATTCAAAGCTGCGCGCTGGTGAATGAGATTTTTTTCGCCCCCTGATTTTTCGTGTCCCGTGCTTTAATATAAAATTTTATCGTTTACCGAGCCTAAACTTGAGTTTTTCGCGTAACGCGTCGACGGTGTATTTGTAATAAATCAGAGGAGTCCTTATTTGCTTGTTGTATGTGGGTGTGGAGCTGACTTAGCGCTAATAAAAGCATTTTCGACTGTTTTAACACTCCGTTTTTGCTCTTTATCGCCGCAGACCGAACTGTAAATTGTGTTTTTAGCAGAGAGCTCGAGTAGGCCTCGAAATCAGCGCGAGCCGCGAGCGCGGTGCCCTAAAACCCCGCTCCGCCAAATTAAGGAGTTTTTGTTTAAATAGACTGGTGGCCTTTCAGATGGAATATAGTTCCCTTCCCAATGTCAAGGGCTTTTTTTTCCTCATGTATGAACGGCCCCAGGATTTTTTTGAGGGAGGTTTTTTTTTTTGAGTTTTTTTTTTTATTTCATTTTACAGCTACGCTTTCAGCTCTGGATGACGTTTAGCCTTTGACCCAGCCACTTTCTTACAATAAACAGTTTGTTGATGAGAGCAGCTGCTGGGAAGATTGTTTCCAGACTGTTCTGCCGCAGCTGAGGAAGGAGAGGAAGCAAAATCTGGGATGCACCTTACGGCCTCCTCCTCCTCCTCCTCGTTCCTCCCCTCAAATCTGGTCTGTGCTGAGCAAAGCTCCAGCACCTCCAGCACCTATTCCCGTCCTTCTTGTGGCATCCCAGTGCCCGAGTGGAACGCTCTGCTAAAGCCTGGAGAGATGCAGATCGAACCAGCTTGGTGTAAAGACCGTAATTAATTTCTTTATGTGTTGTTTTTAACCTGTTGACTCTCATTTTTCACGATTTTCTCCACAAAAAGTGAGTTAGCCTGACTTATCTTTTATCAATCACTGAATCCCGACCCGAGCCCTGCTGCCTGGTTCCCAGGATGGGCTGCTGCCCGTTGGATAAATGAATTTCCTGCCTACACACGGCGCTTTTTAAAGCTAAGTTTAATTTTGGATTCAGATTTAGGCAGGGATTTATGAGCGGTTGCTGGACGTGTAGTCCAGGAATGGGTTGAAATCTAAGATGCGTCGTGTTCGAAGCGATGGGGCTGCAGTAAGGAGGATATAAGGGTACCTTGCAGCACTTTGTTAAAAATCTTTCCCTTTTTTGGATGAAGTATTCCACCTAATCACTTGGGAAAATGGATCCACTCCTCTCCGTGGCTGTTTCTGCTGAGATGATGCCCCGTGTTTATGTAATGCAATACTTGTTTTGAAAAACACGCCGAAGAGTGAAGACAAAAATAAAGGCACTTGACTAAGTCTCTGGAATGATCTTTCAGAAATGATGGGCTTTTTCTGCCTCTCTTCAGCTAAATAACCACCCAACCCCAAAATAACCCCTGGAGGCTCCTGAAAAATCAAGTTGGTTGGGAATTCCAAAAGTTACCAACCCTGCCATCTTTCTGAGTGTTCTTCTGTGCTTTGTTGCAGTCAGAATCTCCTGGTTTGCACCGTGTCTCGGTTTAGGAAATATAAAAATATTATTAATAAACTGAAACAGATTTCCAGGCTGTGCAGAATCCTGGGAATGCACAGCGAGTACCAGCCAAGTAACTCGGGTTCATGAGAACATGAAATGAAAATGTGGCTCAGTTGTAGGACAATAAAATCTTTATGAAGTTCTTCAGGCCGTGGGGGAAGGAGGGAGTGGAGAAATGGGGATTTAAAAGGTTTTTACCCCGTGAATTAAAACGCCACTGGTGAAAATAATGGCCTGAAATTAATTGCAAACAGTTAATATTAAAAGAGTTCTCTAAAAACTTCCTAAAAACTGGATTAATTGGAGTACTTTGTGTATTTCCAGATTCTGATTGCGTTATAAAGAGGTTCTTGTGTTTAAAAGTTCTGTTTGTTCCCTTTGTTTCAGCTGTTAGAAAATCCATCTCCAAGCTTGCACTTCCTGATGTCTGGAAGGGCAACACTGAGGACTCCAGGCGTGAATGTGCAGTTTGGGAATGTTATTAAATATTAATGACATCAGCATTAAAATAATAATAATAACAATAACTATTATTATTATTATTATTATTATTATTATTATTGATCTAATACCCGTTCTTCAACCTCTCCACTTTCTCTGTGATCACCAAGAGATGGACTTTTCCTCATTTCCCTATCAAATCTTTGCAAATTTTTTTTTTTTTTAATTCCTCTCACTTCTCCAAACTTTTCCTAGAGGAAGAGTCGTCGTGCTTTGCTGTTAAGGGAAAACAATGCATTTTTAATGAAAGAATGAGATAGTAAACCTAATACATTGTATTTTACAAAACCTCATTCAAAGGCAAGGTTTGAAATGAATAAGGGTAGTAGATAACATCATTTTTCCTGCATATTATGTGTGTTTAGAGTAAGTAAATATATGTCTATATATTTAGATATATGGGTTTTAGATCTTATTTTTGGTCACGTTAAATATTGTTTCTGTTGGATCCAAGAGATGCTATGAAAGCTCTGCAGTGGGTAATTTAAATTTAACACCTTGAAACCTACAAGGCTGTTGAGCAAAGCTGTGTAAGGCAAGGAGGACATGGAGCTATTTTTTGTCTGTATGTGTGTGAATTTTTATATTTCAAGTTGAACTCAAAGGACAACCCTTCATTAAAATACTTCCTTTCCTATCACTGCTAATGGAGGATCCATAGGGATGCAATATATGCATTTGAGATCCTATTTAAGTTGTATAATACTCCTTGGGGAGCAGGCAGTTCTGGGGGGGGGGGGGGGTGGAATTAAAAAAGGGGCAGATTTTAGTCACGTTGGAGGTGTGATGTCTGGTTTTGCTCCAGACAGGCTCCTCTAAAAATTTGGTGCTTTATTCCTGTGTAATCCTTACTTGCTTGCAGTTTAAAAATATAAGCATTAAAAAAAAAATTGTATGCATGTGTCTGTATATATATATATATGTGTGTGTGTGTGTGTATATAAAATTATATATAGATGAGATTTAATCACTCCATCAGCTGATAATACATGAATCAGTGCATCAACTGAAAACCTCAAAAATAGAGATAGTTAATTGGAAATCATTGGATTTTATACAAAGGAAGGAAAAAACAGGTTTTAAATCATGTTCTGAGTCTCCAGAAATTGAATATTTGGCCTCGCTTCACAAGCACAACTTTTTAATCCCAATATTGAGAGTTCAGGTAGAGCATCATGGTTCAAATCATCTTTTCCCTCACAGGAGAGGAGGGAGCTGATGGAAAATGTTTGGTTTATGGCATTGTATTTTTAGCTTTCATTTCGTTTCGCCTCCACGTTTTTAATAGGAACCAAATGAATTTTGGGCTGGGAGTGAATTTTGTCCTAACAAAGAATTCCATTGATAGGGAGTTTCGGGCCCATCGTTGGAGTTTGGTAGGAAAGAGCAGCTCCCAAATCTGCCCAGCGAGAGATGAAGTGCATTTATGAACATACAGATAAAAATTTAAAAAAAACCAACCCCACATCCAAATCCTATGTATATAAACAGATTGTAAGAATAAAGTCTTGGATTTGGGTTTATTTTCAGCCACTATAACTGGGAGTTCATGTGCTCGGTGCAGAACTCTCGTTGTTTGACAGAGCCCAGGTGCAAATAAAATCTTCTCCATCAGGAGCTGTAATTTTGTGTTATTTTATATTACAGCAGAGAAGGGTCCAGATGCAGCTGGTTTTTGTCTCCCTCTTTTCCTCCTCGTCGTTCAGTCTCAGCCTGTAAGTGAGCGCTGGGGAAAAGTGAAACTTAA
>NW_026690307.1:0-49872 GCF_015227805.2 Hirundo rustica | reverse complement strand
GAGAAAGAAAGAAAGAAGAAAGAAGAAAGAAAGAAGAGAGAAAGAGAAAAGGAGGAGAGAAAGAGAAAGGAAGAGAAAGGAAGAGAAAGGAAGGAGGGAAAGAGGAAGAAAGAGAAAGAAAAAGAAAAAAAGGAAAGAAAGAAATCAGGTTTTTCAGCATCTGGAGCCTGAAATCTGGTGTTTCCTGGCACAGCCGGAGCGCAGATCCAGAAATGCCCTGGTGCTGGCACGGCCTATGTGCAGCAATTTGCTGGCACAAAAAGCCAAACTGCGGCAATTTCCTAGTGCTGGCACTGGTACCACCCAGATCTGGTCCATTGGTGGTGCCAGGACTCCATATGCAGCCGTTTGCCACCAGCCTTGAAATTGGGAAGGCTGACTTTAAGGTGCTGTGCTGTGCAGGGCTGAGGTGGACTGACAGTGATTTTGGGAGAGTAAGGGCACCTGCTCCCACGAAAGAAAGAAAGAAAGAAATGAGAGAGAAAGAAGGAAAGGAGGAAGGAAAAAGGAGGGAAGAGAGGAAGGATTTTAAATTAAGCTCTATATGTCTAATTTAATAAGCAACAAAGTTGAATTTAGCAGCAATGCAATTTTTTTTAAGTAGCATTTTATAATCAAGCATATACAAAAATTTGGCTGTGATTAATTAAAGATAAGTACTGTTTGGATAAAGCATAAGCAAAACTGACCGGGCTATGGAGGGGGGGCTTCTCACCCTACCTCACGTACAAAACAAAGTAATCCAACTTAAACTTATATACTGTATGCTAATACGTATTCATTAATATTTCCCATGTATCTCCTCCTATTTTCAATTCTTAAAATCTACGTCACTATATTACATAGCACATGCTCCACTTGTTGTTAGGGGGTCTTCTTGGCTTTTTGGTGGTCTTCTTCAGAGGAAGGCTCATCATCTTCCTCACAACCTATGAATAGCCTTAATGATTGCGCGTGTGCTCTAAGTTTTGTGTTATATATAACTAAGCATTATGTGCCAAAAAGTAATTATTTCATGGATCAAACCACCACTCAAACTCCCTACCTTGGAAAATTCCCAACTTTGTCCATTTCAAGACCAGTTCTATCTTAAGACATCCTGTATCCCATAACATCTGCAAAGGGCCCATCTCCCTACCTTGGAGTAGTCCCAGCTTTGGCCAATCCAGCTTTGAAACTCTTGCTTATCTCAAACTGCATCCTGTATCTTATTTTTCTCATGGAGCATCTGCCAAGGGGCCCATCTGCTTTGTAACACTACTCACATCTACTTTTTCCTTTCCTACTTTATAACAAATATTTTCAAAAATATATATTATTAACCTATTGATATGATTACAATTAGCATGAATAATTTTCATTTAGTACAATTGCCCCCATTTCTCTTTTTAACCATATTGATTCATGCTTTTTAATTAAAACTGAATCTTGATTTCTTCTATATTCCCAATAATTAAGGTTTCCATGCTCTCTCATTTCAGCCTCTCATTTTTCTAACATCTCCCGTGCTGCATCAAGCTTTTTGCATTCCTTCTCAAATTTGGTTAACATCTCTTGTGCTAGTGTAGTCTATTTATGTTCAGTCAACATCTCTTTGGCTCCTTTCTTTTGAGTGTGGGTAGGTCTAGCTTTTAATATCTTCAAAGAATTTGGTTTCCCTTTTGCTGCCAATTCTGGATCCATGGGCATTGCTGTAATTTGCCTTCCTTGTTTCACTGGGTGGATTAGTCTAATAAGACATGGAATCATGCATGGTAAGAATAACAATCCTAATCCAGAACATAACAACATAAATTCTACCTTCTTCCACCAGGCTCCTCCAAAGAGGTTATCCCATCAATCAGTTTTTAGAACAGAATTCCAGTTTTGAACTGGTACGTGTGCCACCCTTTGAATTTCTTCAGCAAGTTTTGTGATGGCTTCCCCATGATCATCTTTCCCCACACAGCACTCAGATTCCTTAAACCTTCCTCAAACTCCCCCTTCTTCAGCCAACAGATAGTCTAGAGCAATTCTGGTTTGATATCCAAATGCTCACATTTGTGAATGCTGCTTGGCCAGTAACTTTAGGGTATCAGAAGTATGGTTTGATACAACCTCCACTACTGCCTGGAGTCTTATCAGTCCATTCAATAGATAAATTGGGGTCCTATATCCCCAAGATCCATCCTCAGCCCAAATTGCTGGGTCATAATACGCAGTGATTCTTTCTTCAGGCCATTCATCTTCTCTCCCATTCTGGTTTCCCCCTGCCTTTGGGAAGTGTAGGTTTAAATCCCTTTTATTCCTTTCTAGAGTCTCATAAAGTGGTGTTCCCAGCATATTGCTCCTAGACCTTGGTATGAGGAAGAAGGAGGGTCGTATAACTCCTAAGGTACAGGTTCCCTCCCACTTTCGAGGTAATTCACTCTATGCTCATTGCCTACAAATGCAATATATTCCATCAGGGGTTTTTCATTTACTATCTGTGTTTTCTTGTTGCTCTCAATAGGATTTTAAGTCTTTTTTTGGATTGGTAGGGGTTAGCTCCAGGACTTTTATGCCAATTCATTTCTTTTTAACACAATTCATTTCCTTTGTTATTCCCCAATGCCCAGTAAAAGTTTTTGGTCACCAGGCCTTAGTTTTATTATCCGAATTAACTACTAAAGTAGATATACAAGGAGTATATCCTACTACTTCATTATATTTCCTTCCTTCTCGAATCATACAGACTGTTCCAATTACTTGATGACTCAAAATCCATCCTTCAGATCGTTTTAATGTCTTGGAAATTTGAGTATAATTCCAGTTTAAAAATTGTTCTGGAGTGTGATATATGACCTAAAGTTAATTTGTGTTGTGAAGTGTAATTACTCTACGATGAAATGTAATAATATGCAATGTAAAATTGACCTGCTTTCAGTCTAAGTTGAGATCGGGAAACCTGAAGGTATGTTTAGGGTTAACTAATACTAAAACAGCACGGAGGGACATGAGGGTCCAGAGAAAGAAGGAATTTCTGCCGGGAATCGCTCCAGGATGAACCGACAGTAAGGCACCACTAGCGGAAAATGGGAGATGGGCGCGTTAACAATCAAATTATTAGATCAGATCGATATCTTATCTGTTCCAGCCCGATTTAACATTTCCAAACCTCCTCCGGACACAGCAATCATGACATTGTTCCACCTTGAGAAACCATTCAACAGTCCCCGGACCCGAAAATAAATATCTAATGAAGGGGAGTCCTACAGTCTCGGTCCACTCTCAGCGGAAGACTGTATAAAAACCAGCAGTATTGGACCCAATTTGTGAACAGAGGGGGTGACAGACTGACAGAGTCTGTTATCGCATTCACCCAGTGCCAAAACCCCGAGATTCGACGCTGTCCCTTTTAATTGTAGCTACCGGAGACTGTGTTTAAGTCTCAAAATAAAACTCTAAATTTTGATTTACTGAATTTGGCTTGGCTACTTATTACATGGAGCTAGACTCCCAGCTCTCCACAGCCATCTTTCAGCCATTCTAAGTCCCCCACAGATCCAGCATTTGGATAATCCTAATTCTGTAGCAATTTCTTGCATCAAATCTACAAAAACATTTTTAGTTGAGGTTGGCAAATCCCAGTCGCTATACTGGTGCTTTGATTGTTCATACAGCTTATCCAGTTCCTTTAATTCTTTCTCTATGACCTTTTTACATATTCCTTTTGTTTCTTTCTGTTTTTCTTCTTTTCTTCCTTAGTGCTGTAACTCCTATACCTATACTTGGAGCATTCCCATTTTCATCTTTTTCAAAACAACAGCAACAACAAAATCATACTGAGGACAGATTTGATCACTATAAGGATAAGGAGCTGTTCCATTAAATCCTAAATTTTCCCTACCCAATCCATTTTTCTATTTTTAACACAAACATCTATAAAATTGCTGTTATCAACAGCCAATCCAGAACGCCTAATTTTCCTAATAAATTAAAGACAGTTGCAATTACAAACCACAGATATTTAATGGTTAATTGTCAAAGGAGTTCTATAGTTTGGACAAGTTAAGCAAGACAATTAATTACTTTTTTTCTATTGTTTCTTGGTATCTTACTATATCTACATTTTACTGCTATTATCTTTTGTTGTTCTTGCAGTATTCTCAAAGCCACTAATCCTTCCGCATGATACACTAAATAAATAAAAGCTCTTTGTACTTGATCTTCTATTATAAATTGTTGCAAATAAGTATTAATATTGATCTGTGCTAAAACCTAATTTCGCATTCTAAAGTCTCGCTCTACTCTACTGAAACATCATATACAATTAATCATAAAAGCTACATCTCTTTGGTCCCAAGGTACAGTTGTTCTGTGCCAATGTCTTTGTCTCAGCCACTTCATGGTCACTGCTTTACACCGCTCACACTGATGACCGTGTTTGCAGCAACCTTGCTGAAACATGGAAACTTCTCTCTGTGGGATGGCAGCTTCTGACCTTTCTGTACTAAGGATATCTTGAATATCCTGGGGCTGGGTTATTCTTTCAATATGTGGGTGGCACACCAAATGTATTGCAGCATTCTGTGAAATACACAGCCGAAAACGATTTTCCATATGAGCTATAGCCTCTGGGCACCAAATACTCTCTTCACCGATGTTGTGGATAAATTACAGTTTTACTTTAAACTGTATTTTGGACCTCAATAAAAAGGTTTAATCAAATTTAAGTCTTTTTTCATTTTACTTTCAGGTCTCCTGGTGTCAAAATAATTTTCCAGTCTTTATTGGGTATAGGTCCTTTTACCCTTGAAGCATGAGTCTAGCCTTTTTCTGCTGTTCGAACTGTGGTTTTGTCAGGGAGAATCCATTGTCCCTCTTTTAGAGTTGCTCCTAGGTTTTTCATGGCTTCTACTTCTGCTAAACAAAAGTATGGTGTTTGATAATGTGCTCCTGCTTCCTGAAAAGTCATAATTATATTGCTGTTTTCCCTCAGGGCAGCTTTCTTAGCTTCATCATCAGCCAAATTGTTTCTTTTTGTTTTAATGTCTCTCCCCCTTTGGTGGCCTTTCACATGAACCACTGCTATCTTTTTTGGGCTCTTCAAAGATTTAAGAACTTGAATTAACAATCCTTGGTGCACTAATCCTTTTCTTTGAGTGTTTATAAGTCCCCTTTCTTTCCAAAGTTTTCTAAATGTGTGCACTACCCCAAAGGCATATTTTGAGTCCGTGTATATGGTCCCTTCTCGATCCTTTCATAACAGCAATGCACAGAATAATGCATGGAGTTCACAGGCTTGTGCTGACCAGGACAGGCTAAGGGGACCAGATTCTTTTACTTCCAGTTTTTCTCCACTAATTACGGCATACCCAGATTGCCTTCTTCCATCTACAACTTGGTATGAACCATCTATAAATATTTTTTCTCCTGTTTTTATTTCTTGTTCCCTCAAATCTGGGAATATTTTTGTTTGTAACTCTATGATCTCTGTGCAATCATGTATTAATTCTTCCCCTGGATCTCTGTAAAGGAACTGAGCGGGGCTTTGTATATTTGTCACTCTGAGCTCTAATTCAGTGGACGCTATCAAGATAGCCTCATATTTTAATATTCTGCTATCAGTTAACCATTTTTCAGCCTTTTTAGCAAGGATTCGCCTAATATTATGGGGGTGTACACTTCCAGTGGTTCCCCCGAAGGTTATTTTTTGGGTTTCTTCTACTAACACAGCAGTGACTAGCAGAGCTTGCAGGCATGTTGGCCAACTCTTACTAACTGGATCCAATAACTTGGAATAATATCCTACTGGCTTTTGGCTTCCTGCCTAATCTTGAGTCAATACTTCATAAGCCATTTAATCAACTGTATTAAGAAATTATTGAAAAGGCTTGTCTAGATTGGGAAGACTCAGTAAAGGAGCTTTCAGTAGGCCTTCTTTAACTTGCTCAACATTTTCATGATCCTTTTCAGTCCATTTCAAGTAATTGGTAGATAATTTGTCATTTAGAAATTTTACTTTCCTACTAAACCCTTCTTTCTCTTGCCTACAACAACCCCAAAGACCCAAAAATGGTTTTATTTCTCTTTTAGACTCTGGGGGTCCCATGTTCAATATTCCTGGAACCCTTTCACGGTCTAGCTTTTTCTTTTGCTTACTAATCCAATGACCTAAATACCACACTTCTGACTCTACAAACTGCAATTTTGACTTTGATATCTTCAGCCTGTTTTCTCCCAGAAAATTTAGAAGCTTAATAGTACCCTTTCTAGTTTCCTCTTCAGTTTCTCTTGCTACTAACAAATCATCTACATACTGTAGCAGCTTAATTCCTTTGGGTAACTCAAAGGACTTCCAAAGATTTTCTAACGCCCTCCCAAAAAGATTTGGTGCCTCTGTAAAACCTTGAGGTAGCACCATTCACCTTAATTGTTCTCTCCTACCTGTATCTGGGTCCTCCTACTCAAAGGCAATTCCTACTGCCCTCATCCGGAGGGCAAGTCCAAAAGGCATCCTTTAAATTCACTACACTGTACCAAATGTAATTAGGAGGTATCTGGCTTATCTACTCCTGGAAAGCGGGTAATGGTTCTTTGATTTACCGCTCTGAGATCCTGGACTAGTCAGTAGCTACCATCAGGCTTCTTTACCGGTAGGATGGGGGTATTATGTGGTGACACACAGGACTCCAACACCCCCTGATGTACTGAATTCTCAACTACCGGTTTCAATCCCTTCTGACCTTCCAGTGATATCGGATATTGTTTTACACGAATGGGGATTTCTGGGTTCTGTATTTCAACACTAATGGGCTGAATGTTTAATTGTCCTTCTTCACCAGTATACCACACAGTGTCTCTAATCTCGAAATTATCTTCTTCCGTTAAAGAATAGATTTTAAGTTTTCCTTCCCAGGGTGTTATTTTAATCCCCAAGGCTATTATTAAGTCCCTTCCTAATAAATTATTATCAGCCTCTTGTATTAATACCAAATCATTCAGTCCAAATTTTTTATCCAATTCAATCTCCACATTTTTAATTACAGGAACCTGAAAAATTTCTCCTTTAACCCCAATTACTGGGACACGTTCACAACTTACTTCATATCCTTGTGGTAATTTTCTTACTGTCGACCTAGTAGCTTCTGTGTCCACCAAAAATGCGATTTCTTCATTTTGAGGACCTATTTTCAGTTTTATCAAGGGCTCTTCTAGGTGTTCAGTCCTCATTAAATAGAGCTGCTTACCCCCCTAACTCTTCTTGAAATATTTTCTCATCTTGCTGCCTCTTTCTACAGAATTTTTGTAGATGATCCTTTTTGTGGCAATAAAAACAAGTGGGTCCTGTACCCCTGGAGGTAGGACAAGAAGTTTGTAAGTGTCCTTTCTGGTGACAGGAAAAACACGTGGGTCTCATATCCCCAGAGGTGGGACCTGCCTTCTTCTGTTGTTTGTTCTTTCCTGAGCGCTTCTCTGTATTCATGGTTGTCTGTGTTTCCTTGACTGTAGCACTAGAAGGCCAGAAGGGATTGAAACCGGTGGTTGAGAATTCAGTACATCAGGGGGTATTGGAGTCCTGTGTGTCACCACATAATACCCCCATCCTGCCGTTAAAGAATCATGATGGTAGCTACCTTGACTTGATTAAAATCTGTGGTTTTGTCTTTTGCCTCTCCTCATCTCTTCTCACATACACTTTCTGTGCTTCTCCAACAATTCCTGAAGCCCCCTATCCTTCCAATTTTCTACCTTTTCCAGCTTCTTCCTGATGTGCCCCCAGTCCTTAGCTACAAATTTTGTTTTCAAAAGGACCTGTCCTGCTGCAGTATCAGGGTCTACACCTGAATATAACTGCAAGGCTTTTCTTAGTCTTTCTAACCAGTCTGCCAGGGGTTCATCCTTCCCTTGGTGCTCACTTAGAGCTTTCCTTATATTCTGCCCTTTGGGCACTGCATCCTGGATTCCTCGAATAATCATCCACCGGAGATCACTCATATTCTGCCTGTGTCTTTCATTCTGATTATTCCAGCCTGGATCTTGCATAGGCTATTTCTGATCCCCCTGGTCTGGCCCCTGACAGTCTCTATCCCAAACCCTCATTCCTGAATGTCTAATCATTTCTCTTTCTTCCACGGTAAACAAATTCCTAAGATAGACTGCAATTCCACCCAGGTGTATATATTCGGCCTCAAGAACTGATCTAATCTCTCTGCCACTCCAATTGGATCCTCTAGCAGCCTGCCCATCTCCTTCTTAAACTCCTTAACATCCCCTGTGTTCAGGGGAACACTCACATCACCAATAGGTCTCTGTTCTGGATTTGCCATTGGAACTTTTCTAAGCGGGTATAGTCCATCTTCCATTTTTGCTTCCCCATCCCCATCAGCACTTCTCCCCATCCCCCCCCACCTCTTGCTCCATGTGCTACTGGCTCCTCCTGAATAGGGGGTGGGTTTGCATTTACAGGAGCACCCTCAGGGGCTTGGGGTTTTACGGGCTGATTAGGTTGCCTATTAGGGGGTGGGAGGCGATCTAACAGATTCTAGGGCTCGTGTCTGTATTTTTTAGCTGCTTGCCCTCTAGTTTGTAAAGGATAGAATGGAAAACCCTTGCTTCCCTGCCTTTGAGTGACAAATTCACCCTTTCCCCTGGGAAGCCACAGAGCAGCATATTCGCTTTCTTCTGGATTAAAAGGTTTGCTTGAATTCAAATACAAATTCAAAGCCAGGCACATCCAATCTTCAAACAGTCCAAACTTTGGCCAATATAAATTATCTTTCCAGATAATTTTCTTTGTTCATTCAAACATAAAATAATTAATCATTTTCTGCTTACTTTGTCCTCTTAGGTATTCCCATGCATCCCAGTATTGTAACATCATCCCAAGTGGACTGTCCTGAGGGATGCTCCCCTTCTGAGAACCCCCTCCACAGTTCCCAGGTATACCAGGCTCTTGTGAATTTCCTTCATAATTCGCATCTCCTGGGTCTAGAGGAGTTACTTTTCCTTGGACTCATTTTTGGCAGCAACAAATCAAGAAACCCCCGGTACCAGGAGAATCTTGGTCTCCCTCACTCACTTCGTGGTTCAGTCCTCTCATTTATTATTCTGTTGCACTATCTTTTCTTTTACCAACTGTTTGCCTCATGCCTAATTCCAATCTTTCTCCAAATCTGTCTTCCCTGACTACATCCTTCTAGCCACTTCCCCTTGCAATCCCTATTAATCTACTACTAAAATTACCAACTATTTTCTTCTCAAAGAAAATCGAAGGTGACTCAATTGCTCCCTCCTTATTCACCTTGCCCAGTGATCAGATCGCTCCCTTCTTCTCGAGGACCTTCCCCTGGGTTCTCGGGCTGGGACCCTCCCTGCCAGTCCCTCCCAGGGAACCTCACTCGTTCTCTCTTTTCACTTCCATCCTTTCCCAGCTGGTCTCCTTGTGGAGAGCCAATAACGCGGTACTGGGAGGTTCGCCCTCACTTCAGGGGTCTGGGCTACCAGTCCCCATTTTAGATATTCTGCACACACACAAACATACAGCTGCCCACCTGCTCAACCCCGTGATACTTACAGAGTCTGTTTTCCCACACAGTTCTTGTGCACAAGACGTTTTATAGGCACCTTTACCTTTAGCCAGCGCTCCAATTGGAGCTTTTATGAATGCCTCCTATTGCTGGCTTCTTTTTCTTATGCATTATTGTAATTGGAACTCCTTCTCCAAGGGAGCCTGGTCTAAGCTCGGGACCACCTTAAAAGAGCTGGTGGGGAGCTCTGTAGTGGTGTGGAATTTGGTTTTGGTTTTATTGTATGTGCTATTAATTTATGGTTCGTTCTATGTATCCCGGTTTGTTCCCCCTAATGATCTTTCCCTGTTCTTCTCCTCTCCAACCGTTATATGTCAATCCCCCACTCCCCCCTCCTCTGGGGTCTGCCTGTCATCTTGGGGCCTTCCCCTGGAGCTAGAAAGTTCTTCCAAGGGCGCCGAGTGATAGGTCAGATCCAGAGGGGTTCCCTCCTCATCATTCATGTATGGTTTATGAAAATATCATTCATCTGTGTGACCCCTCCCTGGTGATCCCTGATTTGCTCACCCACTGCCTCTTCTCCTGGTTCCACCCCCAGATAAAAGCTGCTGGCAAGCAGCCTGGGGGTCTCTGCCTAGGCAGTTACCTGGAGGTCAGGAGGTCCCACGCCGGGGCTCCAATTAAATCTTGTGACCCTTTCAGCAGAGTCCGCATTTCTATCTCCACCGTCGTTGCCTTGCACCACCTGTGCCTGCTGCCGAGGTCGTGTGGGATCCAAGGCCCCACAGGATCGGGTTAGCTGGCACGGCCAGCTGTCCGTACCTTTCCACACCACGGTGCCTGAGCTAGCCTGGGCATGCGTGGAGACCATGCTTAAGGAACCGCAACATCCTTCTTTTATTTTCATTTCTTGCCTGATGTTAGCATTTGAATTGGAGTATTTTGGCACTTCTTGTCAACCCATCCACTTTGTGCTTTTCACGTGCTTCCAAAATTTTTCCTTTTTTGATTTTAAGTTTGCATTTCTTCCATTTCCTTTCCTCTCCTTTCCCATTTTCATTTCTTGCCTGATTACAGCATTTGAATTGGAGTACGTTTGGCAAGTGTTGGTCCTTTTCAGTGCCCCTCATTTAATCTCAGTCCATTTGGCCACAATCACTCCAGTTCCAAATTATCTCGGTTGATTTAATTTGCATTCTTTTTCATCATGTCCCCTTTCCTGAGCATTCGTTCTTATTGGTTCCCTGATATTAATATTTCACTCCCTTTCCCAAAAGGATGACTTTCCTTTCAGGAAAGGAATGAAATATTGCAATTTCAATTAGGATTAATTTGGTAACCCTCCATCCCTTTCCCTGCACTTCTTGTCATCACATTCATATTGTGATTAGCACGTTCTTTCAAATTTTTCCCTTTTTTAATTTAAACTTTCATTTCATGGATTTCTTTTCATCTCCTTCTTTTATTTCCATTTCTTGATGGATTGCAGCATTTGAATTGGTGTACATTTGGCAAGTGTTGATCCTTTTCAGTGCCCCTCATTTCATCTCAGTCCATTTGGTCACAATCACTCCGGTTCCAAATTTTTCCTTTTTGTATTTATTCGTGTTGTTTCACACCGTATCTCCTTACCTGAGCATTTTTTAAATTTTTTCCGTTGCTTGCCCTGCACTTCCTATCATCCTGTTCACTTTTTGTTTTTCATGTGCTTTCAAAATTTTCGCATTTTCATTTTAAGCTTGCATTTCTTTAATTTCTTTACCTCTCCTTCTTCTGTTTCATCTTCTTACCTGATTGCAGCATTTGAATTTGCGTATTTTGCCAAGTGCTGGTCCTTTTCAGTGCCTCTCATTTCAGCTCAGTCCATTTGGTCTCAATAACTCCTGTTCCAAATTATCTCGGTTGTTTTCATTCGCATTGTTTCTCATATCACCTTTCCTGAGCGTTTGTTATACTTTGTTCCCTGTTTTCAAGATTTCCATGACGATTAAATGGACAAGCTTCATTCCCTTTCTCTGCACTTCTTGTCATCCCATCCACTTTGTGCTTTTCACGTACTTTCAAATTTTTCATTTTAAGCTTGCATTTCTTTAATTAAATTTTCTCTCCTTCTTTTATTTCCATTTTGTACCAGGTGTCAACAGTTGAATTGGATTTTTTTGACAAGTGTTGGTCCTTTTCAGTGCCCCTCATTCCATCTCAGTCCATTTGGTCGCAATCACTCCTGTTCCAAATTATTTTGGTTGTTTTCATTCGCACTGTTTCGCATCATATCTCCTTTCCTGAGCGTTTGTTAGACTTTGTTCTCTGTATTCAAGATTTCATTCTCCTTTCCCGAAAGGTAGACCTTGCTTTGGGAAAGGGAATGAAAACTTGCGATTTCAATGAAGATTAAGTGGGCAATCTTCTGTCCCTTTCCCTTCACATCTTGTCATCCCATTCACTTTTTGCTTTTCATGGGCTTTCAAAATTTTTGCTTTTTCATTTTAAGCTTGCATTTCTTCAATTTAATTTTCTCTCCTTCCTTCCTTTATTTCCACTTCTCACCTGGTTGCAGCATTTGAATTGGAGTACTTTTGGCAAGTGTTGGTCCTTTTCAGTGCCCCTCATTTCATCTCAGTCCATTTGGTCTAAATCACTCCCATTCCCAGTTTTCTCCTTTTTTTTTTAATTTGCACTGCTTCCAATCATATTTCTATTCCTGAGTGATTGTTCGAATTGTTCTCTGTTTTCAAAATTTCAGTGAGTGTTACTTGGGAAGCTTTTGTCCTTTTCCTTACACTTCTTGTCATCTCATTGGATTTTGGCTTCTCATGTGCTTTCAAATTTTTTTTTTTTTTTCATTTTAACCTTGCATTTCTTCAGTTTCTAATCTTCTCCTTCCATTATTTCAATTTCTTGCCTGATGTCAGAATTTTATTTGGAGTAACTTTGACAAGTGTTGGTTCTTTTCAGTGCACCTCATTTCATCTCAGTCCATTTGGTCACAATCTCTCCGGTCCCAAATTTTCTCAGTAGTTTACATTCACACAGTTTCATCATATATCATTTCCTGAGCGTTTGTTTGACTTTGTTCTCTGTATTAAAGATTTCATTCCCTTTCAATGAAGGGACAACTTTCCTCTCAGATACCGAATGAAATCTTGCGATTTCAATGAAGATTAATTGAGCAAGCTTCCGTCCCTTTCCCAGCACTTTATGTCATCCCACCTACTTTTTACGTTCTGTGTGAATTTTCCCTTTTTCATTTTAAGCTTGCTTTTTTATCAATTTCTTTTCTTCTCTTTCTTTTATTTACCTTTCTTGCCTGATTTCAGCTTTTGAATTGGAGTACTTTTGTCAAATGTTGGTCCTTTTCACTGCACCTCATTTCATCTCAGTCCCTGTGGCCTCACTCACTCCAGTTCCAAATTTCGTCAATTTTCATTCGCACGGTTTCTCATCATATCTCCTTTCCTGAGTTAGACTTCATTCCCTATTTTCAGGATTTCGGAGAAAAGACTTCCTTTCAGGAAAGGAAATGTAAACTTACAATTTCAATGAAGATTAATTGGGCAAGCTTCCGTCCCTCTCCCTGCACTTCTTGTCATCCAATTCAGTTTTTGATATTCACATGCAAAAATGTTTCGATTTTTCGATTTTAATTCAAGCTTGCATTTCTTCAAGATCTTTTCCCCTCCTTCCTTTATTTCTATTTCTAGCCTGACTACAGCATTTGAATTGGAGTAATATTGGCAAGTGTTGGTCCATTTCACTGCCCCTTATTTCATCATCCCTACCTCTCCCAGCTATCACTAAACCCCTCAGACTTTAATCCTCACTTTACATTGGAGCTTGCCAGAGCTCCACCACCGTCCCAGGGAACAAGTCCATCCCCACATCCCAGCTCACCCTGTCCCCAGGCAGCGTCCAGCCGTGGCCTGTGTCCTGGCGCTGCAGGCCCTTGCCAAGAGCTCTCCCAGCCAGCAATTCCTGCTCTTCCCTGCCCTGGGGCAGCAGCTGCAAGTTGATTTGCTCCCTGGCCCATCGGCCCAGCCCCAAGCTGTCGGGGTCGGGTTACCGGAGCCGCGGGAGAAATGCCTCATGCTGTCATGGTCAGCAGATCTCACTTTATTAAGGTTGCTTTACATTTTTATACTTTTCATAATTAGCTCATACATATTGCAAAAGCCAAGCTCATCATTGGACATAACTAATTAACGCAAGCATTACTTAGCATCGACCTCAATAATTGCAAAACAGTTAAAGTCAGTACATCATATCTTTAGTTTTCCCATACTTGACTAATTTCACATCCGGCTTACATCCTGTTCTTCACATAAGCCTTCCTTCAAGGATAGCATATCCTTGAGGCCTAAATTCTTACTAGTTTAATCATATCATGTCCCTTTTCTGCGAGCCACTGCTCTGATAAGCTCTCAACACTTCCCCCGTTTTCTTTTATGGCAAACATCGACATTTTTACATTCTCTACCATTGACATCATCATGCGTTGTATACATTGGAAAATGCATGGTCCTAAAAGTAAACAAGCATTTAAAGCTGGAAGAAGTCCAAACTGCACGTCCTCTCCAGTTAATCACGAACTGAGTCCCAGTCAGTCCCGGCAGGCTGTCAGCCTGTATCAGCAGTGGTTGGAGCGTCTTTCTTAAGCGATGAAGCCTCCTCCCTTCGGGGCTGTTCATTTATTGCGGCTCGCGTCCATCTAGCAGGAATCCAGGCGGGACCTGTTGGGGACGAAACACAAACATATCCTCGGCCCCAGTAAAGCACTTGTGCGGGGCCCTGCCATATTCCTGTTTTTGGGTCCCTATACTGGACAAAAATAGGCGGTGTGGGAGGGGAGGCTGTCTGGAAGTGGGTAATAACAGGAGGGACTGTCCTATCTCCAAAAAGACACAAATGGTTTAACACAAATAAGCATCTCAATAACTTCTCTTTTGGCTCTGTAATGTCTGAGAATTTGAGCAAATAGCGTTTCAAGGTCCCGTTAGCCCTCTCTACTACGGCCTGTCCCGTGGATACATGCGGGATTCCCCGTGTGTGCTTAATATTCCAAAACTGCATGTATTGTTGTATGCGCTGGCTACAGTATGCCGACCCATTATCTGTTTTAATGTTCTGAGGTACACCCATTACTGCAATACAGCTGTTAAGGTGCTTTTCAACATGTTTGGCTTGTTCCCCTGTTTGTGCTGTAGCCCACAAATAGTGACTAAATGTATCGATGGTGACATGCACATACTTAAGCCTCCCAAAAGCAGGAACATGCGTGACATCCATTTGCCATAGTTCATTTGGAGACAATCCTTTCGGATTTACTCCTATTCCTAATCCCACCCCTCCGTTATGATGGCTGCACACAGAACATGTTCTAATAATCGCCCTTGCTTCATTAACTGAAATATTGAATTCTCGTGCTAGCCCTTTTGCATTCTGATGAAAAATATTATGGCTCTCTTTGGCTTGTAAATAAGTCTATAACGGGAAGAGTAATGGCTCCTGAGGAGCCAAGGCATCCGGTACCGCGTGGCTCCTTGGATCGTGGCAAAATGTTCGCAGTCAATTGTGGCAGAGGTACAAATTGAGCAATCCTCTGACCCTTTAGAATTTTCATTGGTGGATGAGGAGTACTGGCAATAACAAAAATTTCTCCTTCGGAGTCAGCGTCTACAACTCCTGGTTCAATAAACAGGCCTAGCACTGATCCCGATGAGCGACCTAAAATAAGTCCTCCTGTAGGCTGTCCATTAACAATAATGGGGCCAAAAACTCCGGTAGAAACATGCGGGCTGTTGTTAAACAAGGTAACAGTTACTGCTGCTGCTAGGTCCAATCCGAGGCTGCCGGAGGTTGCTGGCACGAGCTGGTTGTCGGCAGAGCAGCTGGAGCTACTTGTGTCTTGGCGCGGCCCAACTTCGCGCTGGTTTTGCAGTTTCCCTATCCGGACCGGGCACAGGCGGCGCTGTTATGGGTGTTAGAGCGGCATTTCTCGCACCAGATACCAGTAGCGCTGCACTCACGACGGATATGCCCCAATTTTCCGCAGTGAAAACATTTCATTCTTCCTCCTGTATTAGAGCGCTGACGTGCCGTTGCCGCTTGGAGGGGTGCGAGGGCAGCTAAAACCTGAGTATGTGCTGAGGCGGTTTGCTCCCTAAAAGCCTGCGCTTGTTGCTGCAGTCCCTCCCCTATTTTCTGAAGAGCTTCTACCATAAAAACTTGAGTGCCTGAAGGCATGGATTCAGCTTTGTCTAACAAATCCTGCACATTCCAATGACCTGGGGCTGCAGCTATAAGGGAACGGGTATTAGCATTCCCATTTTGTAAAATACATTGCTTAACTAAAGCATCCTGCATATGATCAGCAATACCTGCCTTGCTTAATGCTTCAATTATTTTATCAACAAAAGATCCTAGGGGTTCATCTCTACCTTGTTTGATTCCCATATATATGGGGGTACCACCTGGAGCTCTGATTTTGCCCATCGCTCTTCTTGCTACTGCCATAGCCTCTCTTAACTTCTCCTGTCCTAAAGCTACCTGTGCCTCGATTCGATGAAATGGTCCTTGCCCCATAAGTTCATCCATTGTAAGTCCTGTCAAGGGATCACCCTGAGGTCGCGGCAAGGCAGCACTCATGGCTGCCTCTTCTCGCCAGCGAGCCTCAAATAGTAGCCGCTGATGTGGCGTATAAATAAGTTTAGAGATCCCTCTAATGTCAGATGGCAAAAGGAGGTTGGCATTAAACAAAAACTCTAACATTTGTTTAGCAGGCTCACTCGTAACTCCGTAGCTGGCTACAGTAGCTCTAAGCTGAGAAAGCAGTTTCCAGTCAAGATTTACAAGCTCAGCTCTTTGGCCCCCTTGCGGATTAGGTTGAAAAATAACAGGAAAAGCGCAAGTATCAATCTGTTCCTGGGCAGCCGCCACAAGCTCAGGGTCTTCCCTCTGCCACCCCTGTTGCGCCAGAGCCGCCCATGTCTCCCTCCTGCCCTGTGCCATAGCCTCCGCGAGGTCCGAAAGGGCTCCGGGGAACGGCTCCGTGGCGGGGGGGTCAGGAGGCGTGGGAGACAGGGGGTCGGCATTAGAGGGCAGTGGCGGGGCCGTCGGCGGCGGCTGCGGTGGGGGCAAGTCAACAAAAGCCACTCTCGGGGGATTAGGATCAGAAGGGTGACCATAATAAATCTTATTTTTCCCCTGTGCTTCCTTAGCAGCTACAACCGCCTGCTTCTCAGCCTCACATTTAAGCAGTTCATTCTGTACAATCTTCCAAAACTTGCTCATTTTCTTAGCAGATTTATCATCATCTAAAACTAATTCCCACAACTTGTCCCCATATTTACGCCATTCTGCTAATTCATGCACAGCATGAGGGTTAGCAAAGAACCCATAAGAGGCAGCATGCCCCAGGAGAGAAGGAAGATCCTTATCTAAATCAAGACCCTTCACACCCCGCCTTTTTAAAAGGGAAGCGAAGAGATCATACGCTGCTTGCCTGTCCATGCTTACCGGTACCGTCGCAACCCTCCAGGCGTCGGCAGCGCGTGTCGGCAGGGCACACCTTTATGTTCACCCCGGGTGAAAATCTCACCGTCGCAGAGGACCCGAGCCCAACGCAGCTCTGAGGAGGGAGGGGGAGAAGCCTGTTCGGGCGCCAGATGTCGGGGTCGGGTTACCGGAGCCGCGGGAGAAATGCCTCATGCTGTCATGGTCAGCAGATCTCACTTTATTAAGGTTGCTTTACATTTTTATACTTTTCATAATTAGCTCATACATATTGCAAAAGCCAAGCTCATCATTGGACATAACTAATTAACGCAAGCATTACTTAGCATCGACCTCAATAATTGCAAAACAGTTAAAGTCAGTACATCATATCTTTAGTTTTCCCATACTTGACTAATTTCACATCCGGCTTACATCCTGTTCTTCACATAAGCCTTCCTTCAAGGATAGCATATCCTTGAGGCCTAAATTCTTACTAGTTTAATCATATCATGTCCCTTTTCTGCGAGCCACTGCTCTGATAAGCTCTCAACACCAAGCCACGGCCAGGACCTTTCCCGAGAGCTCTGTGGCCACTGCAATGCTCACAGCTCTGAGGCTGCTGCAGCTCCAGGAGACTTTGGACATCGGTCCAACAGGATGCTCAGTCGGCTACTCTTGGGCTGTCTGTGCAGGGCAGGGGCCTGGACTCCATGATCCTGCTGCCTCTTATTATGATCTGCTCATTCAAGCTGGGGTCATAGTGGTTCATTTACTGATCTCAGAGTGCAAAACACAGCACAGAGGGGATTTCAGTATGAATCAAAACAAATGCACTTTTTATTGATTGACCATAGCAAATGTGATAGAGGGATGAAGAGTGAGAGAAAGAGACAGAGAAAGAGAGAGAGAAAAAAACAGGATATAGCTACAAAAGGTGGAGATGAAATCCTGGTGTTCCATTTGATGGGTGTGCCTTTCACATTGGGGAGAGTCTCTCTCAAAATCTCTGGTTTACTCAGGGGTTGTTATTATAGTCCTCCATTGCGGGGGGAACGAGTAATGCAAATAAGTCTATTGAAGCCACCAAGCGGGAACAGATAGTCCATGTTCTCAGCAGTAAGCGAGAGCCATTATCTTCTTGGTCCAATGACCACGCGTGCAGGCAAACATCTCGCTTTGGTTAAGTCAGCCCCACCCCCGTATTGGGGTTGTAGGGGTCTCAATCTCAGTCCTTGAGAGAGGACTTCGGTCTCCATCTGTCACGGTAGTTATGGAGCAGATGAGGGATTTTCTGTGGGGGACTACCAAAGTTACCCCAGAAAGTCGACTTGGCCAAGAGGTTGGGAAATTCAAAGGCTATTGTCGTGAAGCTGGGAGCATGAAGCAGGTAGAAATGTCAGGTACAGAACTGCAATTACACTGCTCAAAGCCAGTGTACCGTGGCATGGTGACAGAGGAAAATGCACCTGCAGATGATTGGCAAGCATCCACCTCGAGCAGGCCAGAACTGCAGTGGGGTCCTCGGGATCCTTATGACAATTGTGAGGCAAATGAGGGGAACTTCAGACAGACTCTTACATCACCATGCGACTCACGATTTTCTTTAAGGGATCTTCATAGTGTCCTTGCGAAGTCTTCAGGACTCATCAGCATTGGTAGTATATCCCAAAGAGCAGAGACAGTATGTAGAGAGAGAGAGAGAAAGAAGGGAAAGGAAAAATAGAAAGGGAAAAGGAAACAATAAACAAATATCTAATTATTAAACAGATCATAAATAATCAAAACTATTATAACAATCAGTATTAATTAAAATAATTCTGTCAAAACAAATCACAAAAACTCAAAAGTTATTTTCCTGAGATTACAAAAGAAAATCATTGCAAAACATACATTCAAATTTTATAATCACCTTGTGTCAATAGCCTTGGGAATGTCCATAGGGGAGAGGACATCTGCCAGGTTATGAGCATTAATTATGGACATTGATCGTGTTAACCGTTTCATCATTCTCCAGTTCATAATGAATAAAATTGCTGATAAAACAAAACCAGTTAAAACTAAAATCAAAAGGACAATGATGGGATGACAGAATTTTTCAAGGCACTTGTGGCAGTAGGTGACCACCCAAAAAGAGTATCCCACCTCCTGTGCTCAACATCTTTTCTTACACTTTCTATAATGCAATGTATTTCTTTCACCTTATGACGAACAGTTATCAGGGTTTTCTGCCCATCTTTCCTGTTTTTTTCCAAAATTTCTATTAAGTCCTGATGAAGCAACAATTGTTTTACCAAAGTAAGGTTCATTCCAATGGGAGTAGGTGATAGATCATGAATCAGTGTGTAATTTGATTGCAAAAGGTAATGAGAAGTAACTGGAGCTTTATAAGAAAAATCGCATCCTGTGATTTTAGTAAAATTGCAAGCACAAAAATTTAAATGATTTTTAGTATCTACTACTACATTTTCGACAAATACCATATCACAAGTAGTTCTAAAGCATGCACAACCATTACCTATATATATAAGGACTGTTTCAGGACCCTTGTTAGGATGAATTTCAAAATGACAGATATTTTGCTCTGTGTCCAGACAAATATCTTGAGCTATAACTGCATTACTTTCACAGATAAACCCTTGTTGTTCTCAGACAATACAGGATTCTAAGTTAACAGTTTGCCATTTCTCACCAATCTGACAGGCCCATTCCCTATGCTCTGAAGGGTAGAGGATAGCTCCATCATGATTCAATCCTAATGCAATGATTGGGAATATCAAATGCACTGAGGCATTACGTAACACAAAAGCTGTGACTGTGTTTGTAATGGGGTTGTAAGTAAAATTTACTAAGTTCCACCAGGATTGGAATTCTCTTTCAAAATCGGTGGCATTGTCCCGAATTATTTTCCAAATTTCAGTAGGAAAAGTGCCTTCTTCACCTTCTCTTATAATAGAGACAGCAACTGACTGCATCCACAATTGAGCCTGGGTACAGCTGAGGGTCAAAGAAACATTGCTTTGTGTAGCACTGAGTGCATCAATTACCAATTTATGGTCATTCACATTTACCTTTTCCCAGTTTGGTAATATGTTTGATAACAACCACTGATGTGTTCCCAAAGCCAAGAAGGATGACTGTAGTGGTTGTTGTAATTTAGTCAAATCTCTAGTTGTGGCAGCCAATTTATTCAGTATTACTTCTGAATCAATACTATTTAGAATTCCCAATGCTGTTTCCATAACACCAGTTATGTCTCTAAGTGTCCGCTTTTTAAAAGCGTTCCGCTTTCCAACCAGGCTCTCCAACCTTCAAAGGAAGTCTGCAAGAAAGGTGAACAAGCTGGCTGAATTTCTGAGACATTATTGTGCATCAGCAATTTGGCTTGCTTAAGAGACCATGCTGGACTGAACAGTATTTGTTGTCTTGTCTTCCTAATTATATATGGTTGGATTTCAGCAATTCTTGGGCTAAGCCTAACCGGTGGTTGGGTTGGAGTGATGGTAATATGAGCTGTAGTAAATTGGGCTATAACATTTATTTTAAATTTAAAAGAAAGCCCTTGAGTATTTTTGGCCCAAAGACAAACTACTTATACAGTTTGTGCTAGTGTGAAACTGTGCCAACAATCCTGCATGCTTGGGTGTGTGCTTATATATTTGGTTTGTCAGAACACTGATGGAAGTTGCCTTCCTATAGGTGGTTCCATTAATCATTCAACACCCTTTAATAAATTTTTCTCCCACTATCCCTTGAAGCTGCCAAGTTTTTTATTTTTCCCATTCCTGCCTAGTATATACCTGATTTTAATGCATAACAACAGCCGATAGGTTTAAGTCTTTCACATTTCCCATGGAGCCAGTAAAATGAACAAAAGCTTGGGACCAGGGCCATTCAATATCATATTGAAAAAAGGGGTTTTCAGTCTCTTTCAATTGTTGGGAGGTGACTACTGTACTCAGTGTGGGCTTTGTTATAGGGTTTATCTTAAATTTGTAAACTAGACCTTTAAAACCCAACGGATCCGTCAAGTTATTTTGCCAACACCATGTCACATAAGTTGGTTTGACAAAAACAAAACTATACCAACAATCAGTTGGTTCATTATTACAATCCCTTGCAATTGCAATATTGTTGGTTCTGGGGCCTGAAGTGTAATTACCCACATAATCTTGACGGCAGCACAGGGTAAGGGGAATTTGTTTTGTACAATTCCATTCTTTTGTAGGGCACAGTTCTGCTGTAGGGATATACAAATAGTTTTTTCCACTTGCTTCTAAAAAGTTTCCAGCAATTTTAATGGAGGAGGCTTTCTCATGGAGAGATCCTTCCACTTTTATGCATGCTATCATAATTACTTCACCCACTATTACACTTAGGGTTTTGATCCACTCCTTCCGATCCCATCCCCACTCATTTAGATGGTATGCCTCAGAGCCATGCTGCACTACAGTTGCATGGTTCGGATGGCAATCTTTGGGATAAGATCCTAAAACATTTGTGTGCCTGATGATAGCTTCAGACCACGGCCAGTCCTAAGAATTCTGGGTGTGGTATTGTGGTAAGATGCAGAAAAATATCACCAGTTTTATCATGGTTCAGATGATCCTCAGGTCCCTCGGGGTTCTTCTGTAAAAGTAAACAACAGAAAAATCCTGCCACTAGGAGGCAGAGACAATGGTTAGAATGATGGAATTATCCAGGGTGGATTTATCCAATGCTCTTTCCCTAGGGCATCAGAGGCTACCCATGCATATTTATTCAGAGGGGTTTTTAGTACTAGGGGTACTTCCCCTACAGTAGGAAGGTCCACCAGAACAGGTTGTCCAGGGTCATGTGCAGGATTCTTAGGATCATCAGGTCCCTGTAGTGAAGGATTCATGTGTGGAGCTGTTGGGCAGAAAGCAGTAATTTTGGGACACCTGTTTAGTCCCCATCTACCATTCACTCCTTTAACTGCTTCCCATAACCGGACATCCCAATTTCCCTCCTGTGGTTTCACAAGTTGTTTCAAGAGACCATCGGTCCTTTCTATGATCCCGTTAGCTTGAGGGTAGTAAGGGGTGTGAAAAATCCATTTAATTCCTTCACTTTTTACCCACTCCTGTACAACTCTAGCAGTGAAGTGGGATCCATCATCAGATTGAATTTCCTGAGGTTTTGGGAATATTCCAAACCACTCCTGTAAAGGTGATGTCTTGAGGAGCAGCCGGAGTCAGTCATGCTCTTCACAGAAGTAATGGTGAATGCTCGTTTATTGAGGGTACACTGGGTTCTTTTATACATATAATTCTTGTGCATAAGCTCTTCACACGGCATTTTGCTACTTGTTATTGGGTACCTCCTGGTGTCCACGAGCCCTAAGTAGCTATACTATTGGCTAATGTTATCTGCATAAGCATTCCTTTGCAGTTACCTGTTTACAACTTTGTTCAGGGGCCAAAGGCTCATTCCCAGACTTTTTGACCTTGGAGTGCTAAGGCAAACAGCATTTTCCCAACACTGCAAGGCCTCTCTGTTTCTATCTCCAGAAATCCTTCTACAATTCCCCATTTTTCTTTTGCACAAGCCAAGCATTAGTTATTGTCTTATGCTATATATTCTTAATACAAGACATTACACAACTTAGTGCTAATAATTCTACTAATACAAGTAATAATATAACAAACACTAATCCCAAGGCTACTTAACTAATCTCTAAATGCATCATCACTTTCTTTTAAATCATGTAATTTGTTCTTCATTAATTGCAATTTTTTTGTGAATTGATCCAGAATGGTCAGACAGGTTCATGCAGCACATTCCTTCAAACTCTTCACACTCAAGGATATGCACTAAAAGCAAAAATCAATCACAGCACGCTTTTGCAAAACAGCATGATTAACACTGGTAACATCCACTGATAGCTCATCTAAAATTTGACTAGTCACATTCAATTCTGATTTGGTCCAGCATGCCATCTGCTTCAATGTGGTCATTGCTCTGGCAGCTGTTGCTCCTGGTATAAACATGGAAGTTAACACTGTCCTAGCTTGGGACCAGAATTTGGGATCTCCCACGTCTATACAATGAACTAATTGAGGGGATCCTGCAACACTTGTTGACACCATGAGCAGAAGGCACACAACAGGCGAGAGCGTTTTACCATGCGGACTTGCCATATCCCTTTTTTAATGGCCCACACTGTCTGCGCAAATCTCCAATCAAAACTCCACCAAAATCTCCAGGAACAGGGTTAGGTATGTACTGGACTGCCTGTCCAGTACATACCTGTGCTGCTTGATGAAAAGCACCAAGGGTACTATTATAACCATGGTCACATAAGCTACCCTCACGCCAAAGCTTTAGTGTCTCTCTCAAATTGTGCACTACAAACTCCGCAGCTTACTTTTATAACTATTACTTCTTGACACTGAGGACACTCTTTTTCTTGCCACTCATGCAAGTCCTGGGAAAGTTCCAATGATCCCAAGGGGCCTTGGTGACCAAAAATGCATGCTACAACCCAGTCTGGGTCAGGAGGGCATTGCTCGCCAGTGGTCTCAGCTACCAGCTGTCTCAGCAAGGACTTGATGGCCTGTGCTCTTCTTTCTTTTCTTTCTCTGCTGGCTGAGTCCATTTACTCGGTATCCATTGTGGTCCAGATGCTGTGGAGACACAAGAGTATCCTCATCCAGTAAATAGGAGTGGACTAGGACCCTCCCATTGACCAGTTTTTGGATCCTTATATCTAACAAATATTTCTGATTGTTGCAGCTTATAGTGTTTACTATAATGCAACATAGTAGGGGGTAATTCAGCATTTCCAGATAAACTTAAAAAGTTCAAAGTAAATAGTGCTTTGCACAACCGATTGTGCGGATCCCTGTCATCTGTATCTTTCTGTTTGTCTAATAGCTCCTTTAGGGTTCAATCAGCTCTTTCTACTATAGCTTGACCTGTGGAGCTATGAGGGATCCCAGTTACATGTTTGACTCCCCAGCATTGTAAAAATCTATTCACACGCTGGCATACATCAGCTGGTCCATTGCCTGTTTTTATAGTCTGGGGAACCCCCTAAATTGCAAAACATGCTAACAAGTGCCGAATAACATGTATTGCTTGTTCCCCTGTTTGTGCTGTTGCCCATATCATGTGAGAAAAGATATCTACAGTAATGTGGACATATTTTTGATGACTGAATTCTAGTACATGGGTAACATCCATTTGCCATAGCTCACAAGAAATTAGGCCTCGCTGATTTACTCCCAGCCCTAAACTACCACTGTGTCTACTACACTGATCACATGATTTTACAATGCCCTGAGCATCTGCCCAACTTAATTGAAACTGTCTCTTCAACATTTTCGCGGACTGGTGAAACATGCTGTGACTCTGCTGAGCCATCTCAAATGAGTCCACAGGAGCAGTAGAACTTAGCGTGACCAATCGATCTGCTCTGTCATTGCCTTCCCCTAGTCCTAACGTAGTTTGATGGCTTCTGATATGCATAATGCAACACGGCGCTGTTCGAACCTTTATGGTTCATTGGAGCTGAATAAACAGTCTTCCCAAAATTTCTCTTAGGCATACGCAGTAGTGCATCTTCAATGCGTTGTACCACTCCTACTACATATAGTGAGTCAGAGACAATATTTAAGTCCTCATCTCTCCACTGCCCGAGGGCTCATATTACTGCTCGTAGTTCTAATGTTTGTAATGAATCTTCTGCCATTCCTTGTATCTTATGATGGTGCCAGCTAGAATCTTTCTGCCATACACAGACAGCTAGCCGTGTTTTCCGGCCTGCATCTGTAAACTCTGTCTGTGCTTCTGGTAATGGTTGGGACTGCACATTCGGCCATGGCTGCCATTCCTGTTGGTCCAAGAAGTGTAAAGCTGGATGGCTCAGCTTTTCAGCCTGAATTTGACCAGGAAAGCCTAATAATGCAAGCTGCAGTTCCAACGAGTTGGCTAGTAACCACTCTAGTGCAGCCGTTCTCAATGGCATCGCTATTGTTGCTGGTTCTTTTCCAGAAACTTCTTTACATTGCTGCCTGCCTTTTCGAAGTAGCTTAGCCACAACCTCCGTTCTTTGCCAGACACTCTGAGGGGCAGATTGAGGTGGAAAGAGCCATTCTAAGATTTTGCAGGCCATTTTTTCAGTCTTCATCAGGCACACCAGATGCTGATTTTCCTGCATCAGTTCCTGTCCCTGTCCATGTTCCAGTTTTCCCCCTTTTTCTTTTTGCCATGTCGGCACTTGGAGCAGGAGTGCAAACGGGGCTTTTATAAGATTGCCAATGTACAGGGACACCGGGATATCAGGGAATGCACGATCAACGGCTGCATTAGCAACTTTGTGTAGCACAGTCTGTAAGTGACTAGAAAGAGCTGGAGTCCAATTTATGGGAAGGGCTGGATCGGTACCTCTCAAGAGGGTGGTAAATGGTGCTAGGTCCTCATTTGTCAATCCAACAATTGGATGCAACCATTGTAATTCTCCTGTCAACTGTTGGACATCTGATAGCGTTTGGATCACAGTTTTAATAGTTGGTTTTTGCGGTTGGACCGTGGCTGTAGTTATCATCCACCCTAAATACTTCCAAGGAGCTGAGCATTGAACTTTTTCTGGGGCAACAACCAGGCCCTTTGTAGACAATCTAGCTGTGATGTCAGACAACATGTTGTCTGTAATCGGTGAAGCTTGACAAAATAAGATGTCATCCATATAATGATAAATGATTGTCTCAGAAAACTGCTTTTGGATTGGCTGCAAAGCCCAGGCAACATAAAGCTGACACATAGTGGGGCTGTTGCGCATTCCCTGTGGAAGGACCACCCACTCAAATCATTGGGCGGGCTCAGCCTTATTGATAGATGGCAAAGTAAATGCAAATAGCACAGTGTCTTGTGGTTGTAATGGAATCGTGAAAAAACAGTCTTTTAAATCGATGACGGGGAGATGCCATCCATCTGGGAGCATGGTGGCGAGTGGCATACCAGGTTGCAGTGCTCCCATTGGCCACATTTGGTCATTTACCTTTCGTAGATCATACAGCAATCGCCATTTTCCAGACTTTTTTGGGATAACAAAAATAGGGGTATTCCATGGACTGATGGACAGCTTAATGTGCCCATCTTGAAGTTGTTCTTGTACTAATTCATGTGCGATGCGGAGCCTCTCCTGGGTGAGCGGCCATTGCTCCACCCAAACAGGGTCATCTGTTTTCCAGCAGATTGCAGGGGTGGGAGGCTCCTGGGCAATGGCCACTACTGAAAATTCGCTCCTGGACTGACTGCTGTAGCTCCTGACTGGCTTAGGGCAACCCGAGGTTACCTGGAAGAGCCATTACGTATGGTCGCAATGTTACTTTCTGTCCCTCAGGCAGTTGAAGGGTAACGGGATGTTGGCTTTGCAATGGTTGTTGGCCACCTCCTACTCCTTGAACTGCCTTGATGGATTGTACAAGAGGCCAGCATTGGGCCTTTTTATCGAGAATGGTGACATCTGCCCCGGTATCAGTCATAACTTTGCACAAGGTATGTTCCCAGGTGCCCCAAGATAACTTTAAGGTAATCAATGGACGATTCTTCATTTGTTGGACCAGGTTGACTAAGGCCTCAAACGGCGGACCCAAATCCTTGTGACCCTCTTTGTGGGGCAGATCGAAAAACGTCTGATTCCACAGCTTCCTTTGTGTACAATACTAACTGAGCAATGCGTGTGCCCTTTTTAATAGTCATTGGGTGATGTAAAGCGTAGGCTACTACTTGAATTTCTCCAGTGTAATCTGTGTCAATTACTCCAGGTAAAACAATCAGTCTGGCCAAGCCAGTAGAGGATCTGCCTAGTAGCAATTGTCCTACTGCACTGTTCTTATCATATATTGGACCAGTAACTCCAGTGGGGATGCATTGCACTCGAGAATTGATCAAAGTTACATCTACTGCTGCTGCCAAATCAATCCCCAGGCTTCCTCTTGTGGCTGGTGGTGATAGTTGCTTGATAGTGTTGGGCCGGCCATTTGTGTCCTAGTGTGGGAACCCGACACGCTGTTCCAGCTGTTTTTTGTCTTTCGGCAGGCATTTGTGGCATGGGTGTCTTGTTGGCAGATGTCACAGCACACGGTGGCTGTGCATGTTTTCCGAAGGTGTCCTTGAGCTCCTCACCTAAAACAACTCCTAGAAATGCTATTTTCTCCTTTTTTCTCTGAAGGGAAGTTGTTGTTTCTCTAACTTTTGTACTGCAGTGGTGATAACATTAGTAGTAGGTTTTATTGCAGCAGCTACTGCCTTGGCGATGGCTCGTCCTTGTTGACCTTGCTCAGCTCGCAGTGACAAGTCGATCATGTTGGCTACTTCGGCTCCTTGGGGAAGCGTGGCTAATATGGATTTAGTCTTGGGATTGGCATTTTCAAAGGCTAACATTTTAAACATTCCTTGTTTAGAGGCTTCATCCATCCCGGGATGATTGGTAAGAGCTTGTGACAGCCGGTCTATGAAGTGTGTAAAATTCTCAGTTAGGCCTTGTTATACAGCTGTGAATGATTGTGACGGTGAGGAATCTGGCACTGCATAATATGCTTGCCGAGCAGTTGATGCCATAAGTTGAAACAGCGGCAAAGGTTATTGTAATTGCAGATTTATGTTGGCAAATCTGCCATCTCCAGTAACCATGTCAGCTGTCATTCCAAACAGAATATCATTTTGCTCTCTGGGGCGATTCGCTTCCACCTTAGCCAGTCGCACCCATTCCCGCTGCCAAACTAGGTATTGTGATGGAGATAACAGCAGTCGGGCAATATTTGTGCAATCCAGCGGAGAATTGATATCTGCAGTATGAATCCAATCTAACATTGCTCAAGCAGCTTCAGATTTCAAGCTGTGCTCTTTTACTGTATTTTTTGCCTGTTGTAAGATTTTCCATTCATGCTGCTCATACACAGGATTGCCATCTCTGAATACAAAAGGACATGCTACAGGACATGCTATGTGTCCTGTGGATTCCCACTGTCCTTCTCGTATAGCATCACATATAATTCCGGTCCATTGAGTCACAGGTGGAGCAGGCGAAGATGTTGCAAGGGAACTGCTTTCTGCAGTTTATTCTAGCAAACATTGCATTGGAGTTAACTGGGAGCTTAACGATGTTGGCTCCTCCTGATTTTTAGCATTTATTGTAGATAGTTCTTCGGTTTTTCTAGCAGCAGTTCAGTTGCTGCATGTGCCCTTTCATCCAGGCGCTGCATCACTGTCTGAATTTGCTTAGTCAGTTCTTTTAAACCAATTGTGGGTTCTACCAGGGGAAGCACTGCTCCATCATCGGGGTCCTCCTCTAATTCGTCCGGCAGCAGAACATTATCGGGGAAAGGGGATCTACAGCAGAGACTGCCCGTTGCCATTTCCTGGTCGCCTTGTATCTCTTTGTGTAGATCAGGAAAAGGGGGGGCACTAGGTGCAGGCGTGGCGGAGGCAGCGGGGTTGAGTGGCACCAGTGGCGGCAGAGTGGGAGCGGTTCCAGTGGCTTTTTGAAGCATCTCAGCCACCATACCACAATGGGTTGCTGACGAGCCCTTGATTGGAGGGGGAGTTTTGTTCCCGAGAAAAACTCCAAAACTGAAGTTATTTTTTCAGGTTGATGGGGGGTGCGGCAGTGCTTCACTTCCTGAGGTAAGAGCCTGAACAGTGGCCGCAGTGATCTTAGCCTCAGCTTGCATGTCTCTCAGAGTGTTAGTTACGACACGCCATGTGGAGCGAAAATCCTTTATATCTTTATCCTTATTAGTAACAGTTAGTTCCCACATCAGATCTCCCAGTGCTCGCCATGCATCCACCCGAAACAGCGCCGGCGGAGTTGTTAAGTGTCCTTGTCCCCGTGCCGAGTTAACCAGCTTTTGCAGTACTTTTTCTGCTACTGTATTTCCTCTCTTAGAGAGTATACTTATAAGCAACTTCAATGTGGCAGCAAATTCGCATTCCAGTCTTGCCTCGTCAATGGGGCAGGGAAGTGAGTACTCAGAGCCTTCCACCTTTTTTCAAGAAACTGCCCCCTGCTCCCCTTACCAGCTCAGCCTCGCACTCTTTGCAAGGACGGCGAGCTTCTGCCTCAATGCTGATGCATCTCTCGGCAGATCAGCGTCCCACCGCTATTTTCTGGAGGGTCTCACCTCAATGCAGCTGCATCTGTCGGTGAGTTCAGTGTCCAACTGCTCAGCGTCCCACCGCTAATTTTCTCCTCCAGGTTGTCACCCCCAGGTCCGATGTTCAGTGCCAATTAAAGGTGATTTTGAAAAAAAACATGGGGAACAGCCAGAGTCAAACACCTTCTTCACAGAAGTAGTGGTGAATGCTCATTTTATTGAGGGTACACAGGGTTCTTTTATACATACATCATTCTAGTGCATAAGCTGTTCACGCAGCATTTTACTACATGTCATTGGCTATCTCCTCGTGTCCACGAGCTCCAGGCAGCTATACTATTGGCTAGTGTTATCTGCATAAGCATTCCTTTGCAGTTACCTGTTTACACTTTGTTGAGAGGCCAACAGCTTGTTCCCAGGCTCTTCGTCCTGGTTCTCAGGCTCAACGTCCTTGACAGTGCTAAAACAACAGAACTTTCCAAGCACTGTAAGGCCTCTCTGTGTCTGTCTCCAAAAATCCTGCTACAGTCAAGGAACAAACAATCGTGCTTCAGCTGATTGTCATCAAAAACAATCCCAAGACGCTCCACAAACTGCAACAGCTCTGTGGTTCCATTAATTGGGTTCGACCCCTTCTTGGAATTTCCTCAGAAGACCTCGCTCTGCTTTTTAACCTTCTGTGAGGGAGCGGCGAACTCAATTCTCCTAGGAGCTTGACCCCTGAGGCAAGAAAGGCAATTACCTGCATCCAAGAGGTTCTGTCAGCCTGACAGGCCCACAGGTATGATCCATCTTTGCCGTTTCTGCTTGCAGTGTTAAGTAGAGTCCCACATTGGAGTGGACTGATTTTTCAATGGGACCCGGACTTAAAAGACCAGTTGCTCATCCTCGAATAGGTTTTCCTTCAAGCACAACCAACTAAAACAGTAACCACACCGCAAGAAACCATGGCAGCAGTCATCTGTAAGGGCAGGGCTCGCTTCCGCTCTCTTGTGGGGTGTGACTTTGCATGCATCTACATGCCATTGGCAACTACCAAGGAGCTAGAGTTTCTGCTCCAAAATAATGACAACCTTCAGTTCACCCTAGATATCTATCCAGGAAAAATTTCCATCCATATCCTGGCCACAAATTATTTAAAGCAGAACTTCATTTGGTTCCCAAATTCATTCAAGGTAAAACTCCTCTCGAAGCTGTGACAGTCTTTACAGACGGCTCAGGGTCTTCTCATAAGTCAGTCATGACTTGGAAAGACACTAGGACACAGAAGTGGGAGTCTGACGTCCGAGTAGTAGAAGGATCTCCACAAATTGCTGAGATGGCAGCCGTCGTCAGGGCATTAGAGAAGTTCAAAGACCAACCGTTTAACCTAATCACAGATTCAGCATATGTAGCTGGTATAGCTATGAGGGCTGAACATGCCTTTTTAAAGGAGGTGTCAAATAGAAACCTTTATAATTTGCTTTCTAAACTGATTTATCTTATCTCCCACAGAAAGCAACCATATCATGTCATGCATGTGAGGTCGCACACTGACCTTCCCGGTGCTATCGTGGATGGCAACAAGAGAGCAGACGCACTGGCAATGGCGGCACAAACACCAGCCCTCCCAGACACGTTCCAACAAGCCAAGCTCTCCCATCAATTTTATCATCAGATTGTCCCAGCACTAGTGAGGATGTTTCACCTCACCAGGGAACACACCAAAGCTGTGGTAGGATCATGTCCGCAGTCATATCTGACGTGTCCGTGTCTGCCAATCATACCAGGTGCCCTTTTTAGACAAAGGCATCAACCCAGGAGGGCTCAATAGTAATGAACTGTGGCAGACGGACGTTACACATGTTCCATCTTTTGGTAGGCAGAAGTATATTCACATGTCAGTAGATACATTCTCAGGCGCAGTTTTTGCCTCAGCACATGTGGGTGAAAGCATCTGCTTTGTTAAAAGACATTTCTTATTGGCCTTTGCAACTCTGGGAATTCCCCAGAAAATCAAAACAGACAATGGCCCCGCCTACTCCTCAAAACAGCTAAAGGCATTCTTCCAAGATTGGGGCATCAAACATAACAAATGGATACTGTACTCTCCCACAGGCCAATCAGTCGTTGAGAGGACACATCAGACTCTTAAGAGAGTCCTTCACCAACAGCGGGGAGGTACAGAGACACTTCCTCCCGTTGAGAGGCTCTGCAAGGCACTTGATGTAATTAACTTTCTAAATTGTTCAAGCACTGAGCCTAACCCCTCTGTCATCAGGCACTTCTCGAATTCAGCCCGAGCTAAGCTTGAAGAGAAGCTGCCTGTGTTGATCAAGGACCCAGAAACACATCAAATATCAGGCCCTCTTCGGTTGATTACCTGGGGTAGAGGGTACACATGCATATCCATGCCTACAGGCCCTAGGTGGCTTCCCACAAAGAGCATCAAACCTTACCTAGGACCCATAGATACTAATAAAGCCAATTCTGAGCAAAATACAGAGTCACCAAAGGTGCAGCAGACAGCCGCTTGGAAGAGGAGGAGAAGATGGCCAGTCCCACAAAAGACAGCTCAGTGTCCTGTGACCAGACAACAGACAAGACAAGCAAGGCCTACCGGATGTAACAAAAACTAAGTGATTTCTTTCCTTACCCTTTATTCCTTACCCTTATTTCCTTACCCTCTCCCACAAAATCCTTTTACCCAAGCTATGTTGTTAACTTTATTTAAAAATATCTCTTCTATTTGTTAAACTACTAAATTGTTGGTTTTTATTGATATAGAACACTAACCCACCCTCCTACAAAAAGAGACAAAGTATGGAGACAAGACATATTCTCCTGCTGATTGTTTTTATCATCACCACCCAAACCGTGGTCCGGGCAATAGAACACCCAGAAACAGATGCTGCAGTGCAGAAGATGCTGCGATATGCTATTGCCCAGCATGACAAAAGTAATTACCATCTGTTCCCAAGCCAAATTGTAAAGGTCATAAAGGCAGAAAAGCAAGTTGCAGGAGGAATCAAATATAACATAGTGGTGAAATTAAAACAAGATAACAAGTATGAACTATGTAACTTAGTGGTATTTAATACACCATGGAAGAACTCAATACAAATACTAAAAGACCAATGCCAAAAGAGTGAGCCCCCAACCAACACTCCTGATCTGAAAAAGACTGATATAACCACTCAAAAACCTCTAACAACTAACTTTAGACATAAAAGTGAAGACCAAGTCACAGAACAGATAGCTGCTGAAAAAATTTATAAAACTCCTTATTTCTTTGTTATTACTGTAACCATTCTTTTACTGCCTTTATCCATCTATCTTTATCATTTATATCATCACAAGCATGTTATTAACGCTGTCTTTTCAGTTTTTCAACAGGGAGGGGAGAACAAACTAGACAAAGACAGTAAAGGATCAGAGGACGATCCAAATAACCTGCCAAACACCCCCCCTTGAAGGGACAGCAGTTTAAATTTCTTTTATCTTACCCCCCTCAAAAACTTCCCCAGATACCTGTTTCCCGTACCCCTTCTTTTCCTAAAGTTCCCTAGTGCCTAAATAATATGTTGATAGTTTAAACTAGTTTTTCTTTTTAGAAGCAAACCCCAAAGGACCACTCTGAGATGAGAGGCAGTTACCGTGTCACAGTGATGCGGATGCTCCTCACACTCCTCATGCTCCTCAACATCAAAGCATGGAAGATGGGACAACCACCAGAAAATGTGTGGGTGACACTTGCCAAGACCCTCCGGCAAGACAATTTGTGCCTGTCCATGGGCTCCGTCAGCAGTCCTCTGTCGTCGTGCCTGGTAGGAATCCCATTCAAGATCAACGAGCCATCACCTCTGCATCCCTTTGCAGGGAACTGGCCTGCCCTGCCCACCGCAGAAAAAGGACCAGCCCGAGAAGCCTGGGAACAGTGGGTGAAGCTCATACCCAAAGCTACAACAGACGCTCACAAAGAAAACCCAGTAGCAAACTCCGAGTCCCAAGAGCTTGATCTGCTTGTCTCAGCAAAAGCTAGTTATAGTTTTAATTTTTACTTTCAAAATATGGCCTCTAGTTACAAAAATCAAAGTAAACCCCCTAAACAAAATTTACAATTCGGTCAACTGGTGCAACTATACAACAAAAATTCCATTTGACACTTCTGGCTTCCTTATTCCCAGGGCACTTCCCAAGGGCGTGTTCCTAATTTGCGGTGATAGGGCGTGGGCAGGAATCCCTTCCCGCATCCGAGGAGGTCCATGCACCTTTGGCCGACTTACAACACTCACCCCAAACATTACTCTCTTACAAGAATGGAAACAAAAGAATAAATTTGCCCATCCAAAAAGATCCTATACCCAATTTGACGAAAATTTTGATGCCACCCTTTTTGATTGGTGTCCTTGGGTGACTTTATGATGCTTGTATCTCCAGTCGTCTGCTCTGTTTGTGCTGTTTGTTGAGTTCTGTGCCTTTAAGACTGGTTCTAAGAGCAAGGAGAAGTGCGGAGTTTGTTTTGAGAAAACTGCCTGACTCCTCCACATTCTTCTCTGGACGGGGTGTTCAGCAGAGATTTTTTTTTTTTTGCTTTTAGTTAGTTTCAGCTAGCTAGGGCAGAGAAGTTCCCTGGACTGGTTTTTTTCCTTTTTCTTGGAAATGTTTAACCCTGCTCTGGACTGAAAACCCAGGGGAGCACTGGGGGCTGCACCTGCGGCCCACCGGGGCCTGGACCTCGGCATTTTCCAGCAGCGCCGGAGGGACTGGGACTGATGAGAGACTGAGAGAGAGCCGAGCTCCACCCACGGCAAGAACTTTCTCAATTTGCCATCTCACTCCAGAAGGAGAGGTTTTATTGTTTCATATTATTCATTCTTTATACTTGTATGCACTTTGTTAAGTAAAATAGTTTTTTCCACTTTTCTCCAAAGAAGTTTTTTACTGGACCGGTTGGAGGGAGGGGCCACTTGGGTTTGCTTCCCAGAGGGATCCTATTCAGGGGTTTTCTCCCAAATTTGTCCCTAAACCAGGACAGAGTGATTGAGACCAAATGGACGGAGATGAAATGAGGCACAATGAAAAGGACCAAAACTTGCCAAAAGAACTCCAATTCAAATGCTGCAATCAGGCAAGAAGTGGAAATAAAGGAAGGAAGGTGAGAAAATAAAATTGAAAAATTGCAAGTTTAAAATGAAAAAGCAAAAAATGTTTAAAGCATGTGAAAAGCAAAAAGTGAATGGGATGACAAGAAGTGCAGGGAAAGGGATTGAAGCTTGCCCAATTAATCTTCCTTGAAACCTTGAAAACAGGGAACAAAGTCTAACAAACGCTCAGGAAAGGAGATACTGTGAGAAACAGTGCGAATGAAAACAACCGAGAATATTTGGAACCAGAGTGATTGAGACCAAATAGACAAAGATGAAATGAAGGTTACTGAAAAGGGCCAACACTTGCCAAATGTACTCCAACTCAAATTCTGCAATTAGTCAAGAAATGGAAATAAATGATGGAGAGGAAAAAATCTAAAAAATGAAAACTTAAAATGAAAAAGAGAAAATTTTGAAAGCATGTGAAAAGAAAAAAGTTGATGGTATGAGAAAAAGTGATGGAAAAGGGATGGAATCTATCCACATTAATCTTCATTGACATTGCAAGATTGCATTCCCTTTCCCGAAAGGAAAGTGTTCCTTTCGGGAAAGGGAATGAAAACTTGAAAACAGGGAACAAAGTCTAACAAACGATGAGGAAAGGAGATATGAGGAGAAACAATGCGAATGAAAACAACCGAGAAAATTTGGATCCAGAGTGATTGCGACCATATGGACTCAGATGAAATGAGGGGCACTGAAAAGGACCAACACTTGCCAAACATACGCCAATTCAAATGCTGCAATCAGGGAAGAAATGGAAATAAATGAAGGAGAGGAAAATAAATTGAAGAAATGCAAGCTTAAGATGAAAAACGCATAATTTTGAAAGCACATGAAAAGCAAAAAGTGAATGGGATGATAGGAAGTGCAGGGTAAGCAACAGAAGCTTGCCCAATTTATCTTCATGAAAATCTTGAAAACAGAGAAAAAAAACCCCAAATGCTCAGGAAAGGAGATATGGTGTGAAACAACGCGAATAAATACAAAAAGGAGAAATTTTGGAACCAGAGTGATTGTGACCAAATGGACTGAGATGCAATGAAGGGCACTGAAAAGGACCAACACTCACCAAATGAACTCCAATTCATGTGCTGCAATCCGTCAAGAAATGGAAATAGAAGAAGGAGATGAAAAGAAATCCAAGAAATGCAAGCTTAAAATGAAAAAGGGAAAAATTTGAAAGAACATGCTAATCACAAAGTGAAAGTGATGACAAGAAGTGCAGGGAAAGGGACAGAGGCTTACCAAATTAATCCTAATTGAAATTGCAATATTTCAATCCCTTTCCCGAAAGGAAAGTCGTCCTTTCGGGAAAGGGAGTGAAATATTGAAATCAGGGAACCAATTAGAACAAATGCTCAGGAAAGCGGACATGATGAAAAAGAAGGCGAATTAAATCAACCGAGATAATTTGGAACTGGAGTGATTGTGGCCAAATGGACTGAGATTAAATGAGGGGCACTGAAAAGGACCAACACTTGCCAAACGTACTCCAATTCAAATGCTGTAATCAGGCAAGAAATGGAAATAAATGAAGGAGAGGAAAGGAAATGGAAGAAATGCAAACTTAAAACGAAAAAAAGGAAAAATATTGGAAGCACGTGAAAAGCACAAAAGGGATGGTATGACAAGAAGTGCAGGGAAAGGGACAGAAGCTTGCCCAATTAATTTTCATTGAAATGGCAAGATTTCATTCCCTTCGGAAAGTCTTCCTTTTGGGAAAGGGAATGAAATCTTGAAAACAGGGAACAAAGTCTAACAAACGCTCAGGAAAGGAGATATGATGAGAAACAGTGCGAATGAAACAACCGAGAATATTTGGAACAGGAATGATTGAGACCAAATGGACTGAGCTGAAATGAGGGGCACTGAAAATGACCAACACTTGCCAAAATACTCCAATTCAAATGCTAACATCAGGCAAGAAATGAAAATAAAAGAAGGATGTTGCGGTTCCTTATGCGTGGTCTCCACGCACGCCCGGGCTAGCTCAGGCACCGTGGTGTGGAAAGGTACGGACAGCTGGCCGTGCCAGCTAACCCGATCCTGTGGGGCCTTGGATCCCACACGACCTCGGCAGCAGGCACAGGTGGTGCAAGGCAACGACGGTGGAGATAGAAATGCGGACTCTGCTGAATGGGTCACAAGATTTAATTGGAGCCCTGGAGCGGGACCTCCTGACCTCCAGGTAACTGCCCAGGCAGAGACCCCCAGGCTGCTTGCCAGCAGCTTTTATTTGGAGGTGGAACCAGGAGAAGAGGCAGTGGGTGAGCAAATCAGGGATCACCGGGGAGTGGTCACACGGATGAATGATATTTTCATAAATCAAACATGAATGATGAGGAGGGACCTCCTCTGGATCTGACCTATCACTCGATGCCCTTGGAAGAACTTTCTAGCTCCAGGGGAAGGCCCCAAGATGACAGGCAGACCCCAGAGGAGGGGGGAGTGGGGGATTGACATATAACAGTTGGAGGGGAGAAGAGCAGGGAAAGATCATTTGGGGGAACAAACCAGGATACATAGAACGAACCATAAATTAATAGCACATACAATAAAACCAAAACCAAATCCCACACCACTACAGAGCTCCCCACCAGCTCTTTTAAGGTGGTCCCGAGCTTAGACCAGGCTCCCTTGGAGAAGGAGTTCCAATTACGATAATGCATAAGAAAAAGAAGCCAGCAATAGGCAGCACACACAAAAGCTCCTGTTGGAGTCCCAGCTAAAGGTAAACGTTCCTGTAAAACGTCTTGTGCACAAGAACCATGGGGGAAAACGGACTGTGTAAGTACCACGGGGTTGGGCAGGGGGGCAGCTGTAAGTTTGTGTGTGTGTAGAATATCTAAAATGGGAGCTGGTAGCCCAGACCCCCGAAGCAAATCTGAACCTCCCAGTACAGCGTTTTCAGCTCTCTGTGAGGAGACCGGCTGGGAAAGGAGGGGAGCGAAAGAGAGAATGAGTGAGGATCCCTGGGAGGGACTGGCAGGGAGGGTCCTGGCCTGAGAACCCAGGGGAAGGTCCTCGAGGAGAAGGGAACGATCTGATCACTGGACGAGGTGAATAAGGAGGGGAGCAATTGAGTCAAGTTCAATTTTCTTTGAGAAGTAAATAGTTGGTAAATTTAGTACGAGACTAAGGGGGATTGTGAGGGAAAGTGGCTAGAAGGATATAGTCAGGGAAGACAGATTGGGAGAAAGATTGGAATTAGGCATGAGGCAAACAGCTGGCAAAAGACAAGATAGTGCAACAGAATAATAGGTAAGAGGATTGAACCACGAAGTGAGAGAGGGAGACCAAGATTCTCCTGGTACCAGGGATTTCTTGGTTTGTTGCTGCCAAAAATGGGTCCGAGGAAAAGTAACTCCTTAGACCCAGGAGCTGTGAATTATGAAGGAAGTTCACAAGAGCCTGGTATACCTGGGAACCATGAGGGGAGTTCCCAGAAGGGGAGCATCCCTCAGGACACTCCACTGGGGATGATGTTATGATTCTGGGATGCATGGGAATCCTGAAGAAGAAAAAGTAAGCAGAAAATGATTAATTATTGTATGTTCGAGTGGACAAAGGAAATGATCCAGAAAGATAATTTATATTGGCCAAAGTCCGGATAGTTTGAAGATTGGATTTGCCAGGCTTTGAATTTGTATGTGAATTCAAACAAACCTTTTAATCAGGAAGAAAGCGAATATGCTGCTCTGTGGCTTCCCAGGGGAAAGGGTGAATTTGTCGCTCGAAGGCAGGGAAGCAAGGGTTTTCCATTCTATCCTTTACAAACTAGAGGGCAAGCAGCCAAAAAAGACAGACACAAGCCCTAGGATCCATTAGATCACCTCCCACCCCCTTATAGGCAACCTAATCAGCCCGTTCAACCCCAAGCCCCCGAGGGTCCTCCTGTAAATGCAAACGCACCCCCTATTCAGGAGGAGCCAGTAGCACATAGAACTAGAGGTGGGGGGACGGGGAGAAGTGATGATGGGGATGGGGAAGCAAAAATGGAAGATGGACTATACCCGCTTAGAAAAGTTCCAATGGCAAACTCAGAACAGAGACCTATTGGTGATGTGAGTGTTCCCCTGAACACAGGGGATGTTAGGGAGTTGAAGAAGGAGATGGGCAGGCTGCTAGAGGATCCTATTGGAGTGGCAGAGAGATTAGATCAGTTCTTGAGGCTGAATATATACACCTGGGTGGAACTGGAATCTATCTTAGGAATCTTGTTTACCATGGAAGAAAGAGAAATGATTAGACATTCAGGAATGAGGGTTTGGGATAGAGAATGTCAGGAGCCAGACCAGGGGGATCAGAAATGGCCTATGCAAGATCCAGGTTGGAATAATCAGAATGAAAGACACAGGCAGAATATGAGTGATCTCCGGTGGATGATTATCCGAGGAATCCGGGAAGCAGTGCCCAAGGGGCAGAATATAAGGAAAGCTCTAAGTGAGCACCAAGGGAAGGATGAAGCCCTGGCAGACTGGTTAGAAAGACTAAGAAAAGCCTTGCAGTTATATTCAGGTGTAGACCCCGACACTGCATCAGGACAGGTCCTTTTGAAAACACAATCTGTAGCTAAGTCTTGGGGGCACATCGGGAAGAAGCTGGAAAAAGAAGAAAATTGGCAGGATAGGGGGCTTCAGGAATTGTTAAGAGAAGCACAGAAATTGTATGTAAGAAGAGATGCGGAGAGGCAAAAGACAAAACCACAGATTTTAATGGCAGCAGTCAAGGAAACACAGACAACCATGAATACAGAGAAGCACTTAGGAAAAAACAAACAACAGAAAAATGCAGGTCCCACCTCTGGGGATACGAGACCCACGTGTTTTTCCTGTCACCAGAAAGGACACTTACAAACTTCTTGTCCTACCTCCAGGGGTACAGGACCCACTTGTTTTTACTGACACAAAAAGGGACATCTACAAAAATTCTGTAGATAGAGGCAGCGAGATGAGAAAATATTTCAAGAAGACTAGGGGGGTCAGGGGCCCTATTTAATGAGGACTGAACACCTAGAAGAGCCCTTGATAAAACTGAAAATAGGTCCTCAAAATCAAGAAATCACATTTTTGGTGGACACAGAAGCTGCTAGTTCCACAGTAAGAAAACTACCACAAGGGTGTCAAGTAAGTCGTGAATGTGTCCCAGTAATTGGGGTTAAAGGAGAAGCTTTTCAGGTTCCTGTAATTAAAAATGTGCAGAATGAATTTGATAAAGAATTTGGACTGAATGATTTGCTAGTAATAACAGAGGCTGATAATAATTTATTAGGAAGGGACTTAATAATAGCCTTGGGGATTAAAATAACACCCTGTGAAAGAAAACTTAAAATCTATTCTTTAACGGAAGAAGATAATTTCGAGATTAGAGACACTGTGTGGTATACTGGTGAAGCAGGAAAATTAAACTTTCAGCCCATTGGCGTTGAAATACGGAACCAGGAAATCCCCATTTGAGCAAAACAATATCCGATATCACTGGAAGGTCGGAAGGGATTGAAACCGGTAGTTGAGAATTCAGTACATCAGGGGGTGTTGGAGTCCTGTGTGTCACCACATAATACCCCCATCCTGCCGGTAAAGAAGCCTGATGGTAGCTACCGACTAGTCCAGGATCTCAGAGCGGTAAATCAAAGAACCATTACCCGCTTTCCAGGAGTAGCTAAGCCAGATACCTCCTAATTACATTTGGTACGGTGACATGGATTTAAAGGATGCCTTTTGCCTTTGGATGAGGGCAGTAGGGATTGCCTTTGAGTAGGAGGACCCAGATACAGGTAGGAGAGAACAATTAAGGTGAATGGTGCTACCTCAAGGTTTTACAGAGGCACCGAATCTTTTGGGAGGGCGTTAGAAAATCTTTGGAAGTCCTTTGAGTTACCCAAAGGAATTAAGCTGCTACAGTATGTAGATGATTTGTTAGTAGCAAGAGAAACTGAAGAGGAAACTAGAAAGGGTACTATTAAGCTTCTAAATTTTCTGGGAGAAAACGGGCTGAAGATATCAAAGTCAAAACTGCAGTTTGTAGAGTCAGAAGTGCAGTGTTTAGATCATTTGATTAGTAAGCAAAAGAAAAAAGCTAGACCCTGAAAGGGTTTCAGGAATATTGAACATGGGACCCCCAAAGTCTAAAAGAGAAACAAAGGCGTTTTTGAGTCCCTTGGGTTATTGTAGGCAGTAGATAGAAGGGTTTAGTAGAAAAGTAAAATTTTTAAATGACAAATTAACTACCAATTGCTTGAAATGGACTGAAAGGGATCAGGAAAATTTTGAGCAAGTTGAAGAAGCCCTACTGCAAGCTCCTGGACTGAGTCTTCCCAATTTAGACAAGCTTTTTCAATTATTTGTTAATACAGTTGATCAAACGGCTTATGAAGTATTGACTCAAGGTTGGGCAGGAAGCCAAAAGCCAGTAGGATATTATTCCAGATTATTGGACCCAATTAGTAAGAGTTGGCCAACATGCCTGCAAGCTCTGGTAGTCACTGCTGTGTTAGTAGAAGAAGCCCAAAAAATAACCTTTGGGGCACCACTGGAAGTGTACACCCCACGATATTAGGCAAATCCTTGCTAAAAAGGCTGAAAAACGGTTAACTGATAGCAGAATATTAAAATATGAGGCTATCTTGATAGCGTCCACTGAATTAGAGCTCAGAGTGACAAATATACAAAGACCCGTTCAGTTCCTTTACAGAGATCCAGGGGAAGAATTAATACATGATTGCACAGAGATCATAGAGTTACAAACAAAAATATGCCCAGATTTGAGGGAACAAGAATTAAAAACAGGAGAAAAATTATTTATAGATGGATCATCCCAAGTTGTAGATGGAAGAAGGAAACCTGGGTATGCCATAATTCGTGGAGAAAAACTGGAAGTAAAAGAACCTGGTCCCCTTAGCCCGTCCTGGTCAGCACAAGCCTGTGAACTCTATGCATTATTCTGTGCATTGCTGTTATTAAAGGAGTGAGAAGGGACCATATACACAAACTCAAAATATGCCTTTGGGGTAGTGCACACATTTAGAAAAATTTGGAAAGAAAGGGGACTTATAAACACTCAAAGAAAAGGATTAGTGCACCAAGGATTGATAATTCAAATACTTAAAGCTTTGAAGAGTCCAAAAAAGATAGCAGTGGTTCATGTGAAAGGCCACCAGAGGGGGAGAGGCATTAAAACAAGAAGAAACAATTTGGCTGATGATGAAGCTAAGAAAGCTGCCCTGAGGGAAAACAGCAATGTAATTATGACTTTTCAGGAAGCAGGAACACAAAATCAAACACCATACTTTTCTTTAGCAGAAGTAGAAGCCATGAAAAACCTAGGAGCAACTCTAAAAGAGGGACAATGGATTCTCCCTGACAAAACCACAGTTCGAACAGCAGAAAAAGGCTAGACTCATGCTTCAAGGGTAAAAGGACCTATACCCAATAAAGATTGGAAAATTATTTTGACACCAGGAGACCTGAAATTAAAAATGAAAAAAGACTTAAAATTGATTAAACCATTTTATTGAGGTTCAAAAAACTGTGTCCTAAACAGTTTGAAGTAAAACTAATTTATCTACAACATGGCTGAAGAGAGCATTTGGTGCCCAGAGGCTATAGCTCATATGGAAAATTGGTTTTGGCTGTGTATTTCACATAATGCTGCAATACATTTGGTGTGCCACCCACATATTGAAAGAATAACCCAGCCCCAGGATATTCAAGATATCCTTAGCACAGAAAGGTCAGAAACTGCCATCCCACAGAGAGAAGTTTCCATGTTTCAGCAAGGTTGCTGTAAACACGGTCATCAGTGTGAGCGGTGTAAAGCAGTGACCATGAAGTGCCTGAGACAAAGACATTGGCACAGAACAGCTGTACCCTTGGGACCAAAGAGATGTAGCTTTTATGATTAATTGTATATGATGTTTTAGTAGAGTAGAGGGAGACTTTAGAATGTACAATTGGGTTTTAGCACAGATCAACATTGATACTTATATAATAGAAAATCAAGTACAAATGGAATTTATTTATTTAGTGCATCACATGGAATGATTATCGGCTTTCAGAACACTGCAGGAACAACAAAGGATAATAAAAGTAAGATGTGGATATAGTAGGATACCCAGAAACCACAGAAATAGATAAATTCTCTTGCTTAATCTGTTCAGGTTATAAAACTCCTTTGAGAGTTTACAATTCAAGGTTTGTGTTTTGTAATTGCAACTAACTTTAATTCATTAGAAAAATTAGGCATTCTGGATTGGCTGTCAACAGCAACGCCATTGAGTTCGGAGGCAGAACAATGCCGATGGGAAGGGATTAGACACTTCCTTGATCAATGGGAAGAGCCTGAACAAATTGAAAATCTTTTAAGGGGCCCTCAGTGACTAAAACTAACCGATTTCATTGAGGAACTACAATTCCAGAACAAGAGACTGGAAACACCTGTTACTAAAAGAGTCTAAGAACAAGTAACACACTGGGAGTGTACTAAGCATGGCTTAGAGTGTCACCCATGGGTTTGTGTTATTTGTGCGCTTTGCCTTAATTTGTGGTGGAGAGTAACAAGAGCAGAAGAAAGAGAGAGACAATTGATTCGTTTAACTTGCTTAGATGGCGTGCATGAACAGTTAACTTTAAAAAGCTTTTTCAGTGATTTTTTGGAACACCTTTTAGATATGAAGATGGAACCTTTTTATGCAGCGGTACAAATAATAGAAAATTTAGACCAATGAGTTTGTACTATATCAGCTTTTGAGAGGGTAAGAGAGCAAACAATTCATAGTATTATAGACCAGTGAATCATAACTAACAGTTGCTGTGGAGAAGAAATTTTTGTGCCACGCTATAGACACATTTCTGATGTGAATTGGCATTGCGAATGTGCCTATTGGTGGCGATGAAGACTTAATAATAATCCCCAACATTGGAGCAAAAGCTACCAACAAATCAGGTTGTTAACTGAAGTAGTGAAAAAGCAAGTCTTATTGTGGTTTGCACATCTCAGGAGGTTTGGTGGTTTAGACTAAAAGATGAAGTAGCTGACTAACCCAGAGAGAGAGAGAGAGGGAGAGAGGGCAGTGCTGCGAGAACTGTGAGTAATCTGTGCCATCCTTGAAACAAACATGAGGCCAAGGGTACCAGTGAGACCAAATGCACCAGTGACTAGATCCCAGGAGATAAACTTTGCTGCCAAGAATCCTGACATCTTGGCCCTTGGCTGCAACCCAAAGGGCCTTGAGGACAGTAGAAAGTCAAAACTCCTGAGGATTATTTTCACTGTGTTTGTCGTGATGCCCTTGGCAACTGGCCAAAACTATGGAGCCACTCTGGACAGAGTCCATGAGAGAAGGGAATGAGCAATGCAGGAACAAACAATAATAAAACAAGCAGCACAAGAGTGGGCAATGAGAGAACAATCTATGCAAAAACAAAGTCCCAATAATGTTGATCCCTGTAATAAATGCAGTCACTCCATGTGGGTCAAGGACAAGATGGAATTTGTGTTCATGGCACATCCACATGTGCCTGCTATGATCACAGCAATTTTATAGATGTTTGTGTTAAAAATAGAAAAATGGATTGGGTAGGGAAAAATTTAGGATTTAATGGACCAGCTCCTTATCCTTATAGCGATCAAATCTGTCCTCAATATGAATTTTTTGTTGTTTGTTTTGAGAAAGATGAGAATGGGAATGATCCAAGTATAGGTATAGGAGGTACAGCACTAAGGAAAAAAGAAGAAAAACAAAAGAAACAAAAGAAATATGTAAAAAGGCCATAGGGAAAGAATTAAAGGAACTGGATAAGCTGTATGAACAATTAAAACAGCAGTATAGCGACTGGGATTTGACAACCTCAACTAAGAACCTTTTTGTAGATTTGATGCAAGAAATTGCTACAGAATTAGGATTATCCAAGTGCTGGATCTGTGGGGGACTTAGAATGGCTGAAAGATGGCTGTGGAGAGGTGAGAGTCTAGCTCCAGAACAATTTTTAAAATGGAATCATACTCAAATTTCCAAGACATTAAAACCACCTGAAGGATGGATTTTGAGTCATCAAGTAATTGGAACAGTCTGTATGACTTGAGAAGGAAGGAAATATAATGAAGTAGTAGGATATACTCCTTGTATATCTACTTTAGTAGTTAATTTGGATAATAAAACTAAGACCTGGCAACCAAAAACTTTTACTGGGTATTGGGGAATAACAAAGGAAATGAATTGTGAGTGGAATAATCAAACTGATTTGTGCTGGCATAAAAGTCCTGGAGCTAACCCCTACCAATCCAAAAAAAGACCTAAAATCCTATTGGGAAAAACAAGAAAACACAGATAGTAAATGGAAAGCCCCTGATGGAATATATTGCATTTGTGGGCAATGAGCATAGAGTGAATTACCTCAAAAGTGGGAGGGAACCTGTACCTTAGGAGTTATACGACCCTCCTTCTTCGTCATACCAAGGTCTAGGAGCAATATGCTAGGAACACCACTTTATGAGACTCTAGAAAGGAATAAAAGAGATTTAAACCTCGACTTCCCAAAGGCAGGGGGAAACCAGAAATGGGGGGAAGACAAATGGCCTGCAGAAAGAATCATAGCGTATTATGACCCAGCAACTTGGGCTGAGGATGGATCTTGGGGATATAGGACCCCAATTTATCTATTGAATCGGTTGATAAGACTCCAGGCAGTAGTGGAGGTTGTATCAAACCATACTTCTGATGCCCTAAAGTTACTGGCCAAGCAGCATTCACAAATGTGAGCATTTGGATATCAAACCAGAATTGCCCTAGATTATCTGTTGGCTGAAGAAGGGGGAGTTTGAGGAAGATTTAAGGAATCTGAGTGCTGTGTGGAGAGAGATGATCATGGGGAAGCCATCACAAAACTTGCTGAAGAAATTAAAAGGGTGGCACACGTACCTGTTCAAAAGTGGAATTCTATTCTAAAAACGGATTGGTGGGATAACCTCTTTGGAGGAGCCTGGTGGAAGAAGGTGGGATTTATGCTGTTATGTTCTGGATTAGGATTGTTATTCTTACCATGCATGATTCCATGTCTTATTAGACTAATCCACCCAGTGATACAAGGAATGCAAATGACAGCAATGCCCATTGATCCAGAATTGGCAGCAAAAGGGAAACCAAATTCTTTGATGATATTAAAAGCTAGACCTACTTGCACTCAAAAGAAAGGACCCGAAGAGATGTTGACTGAACATAGAGACTACTCTAGCACAAGAGATGTTAACCAAATTTGAGAAGGAATGCGAAAAGCTTGATGCAGCATGGGAGATGTTAGAAAAATTAGAGGCTGAAATGAGAGAGCATGAAAACCTGGATTATTGGGAATATAGAAGAAATCGAGATTCAGTTTTAATTAAAAAGCATGAATCAATATGATTAAAAAGAGAAATGGGGGGAAATTGAAATAAATGAAAATGATTCATGCTAATTGTAACTATATCAATATTTTAATAATATATATTTTTGAAAATACTTGTTATAAAGTAGTAAAGGAAAAAGTAGATGTGAGTAGTGTTACAAAGCAGATGGGCCCCTTGGCAGATGCTACATGAGAAAAATAAGATACAGGATGCAGTTTGAGATAAGCAAGAGTTTCAAAGCTGGATTGGCCAAAGCTGGGACTACTCCAAGGCAGGGAGATGGGCCCTTTGCAGATGTTATGGGATACAGGATGTCTTAAGATAGAACTTGAGATGGACAAAGCTGGGACTATTCCAAGGTAGGGAGTTTGGGTGGTGGTTTGATCCATGAAATAATTACTTCTTGGAACATAATGCTTAGTTATGTATAACACAAAACTTAGAGCGCACGCGCAATCAGTAAGGTTATTCATAGGACACGAGGAAGATGATGAGCCTTCATCTGAAGAAGACCACCGAAAAGTAAAGAAGACCCCTAACAACAAGTGGAGCATGCACTATGTAGTATAGTGACGTAGATTTTAAGATTTGAAAATAGGTGGAGATTTATGAGAAATATTAATGAATATGTATTAGCATACAATATATAATATTAAGTTGGATTACTTTGTTTTGTACGTGAGGTAGGGTGAGAAGCCCCCACCTCTGTACCCCGGTCAGTTTTGCTTATGCATTATCTGAACAGTACTTATCTTTAATTAATCACTGCCAAATTTTTGTGTATGCTTGATTATAAAATGCTACTTAAATAAAATTGCATTTCTGCTAAATTCAACTTTGTTGCTTCTTAAATTCGACATTTAGAGCTTAATTTAAAATCCTTCCTCCCTTCCTTCCTTTTTCCTTCTTCCTTTCCTTCTTTCTCTGTTGTTTCTTTCTTTCTTTCTTCGAGCAGGTGCCCTTATCCTCCCAAAATATCTGCTCCTCCACCTCATCCCTGCACAGCACAGCACCTTGAACTCAGCCTTTCCAATTTCACAGCAACCTCCCACAAGACACTTCCAGGCCCCAAAATTCCTAAAAGCACCAGCAGCCTTTAAAAACTGCTTCTTGCTTTCCCTCCCTCCACTCCCCTACTCCAAGAGGCAAAATCACCCTCTCCCTGCATTGCAATCCCTACCTCTCTCAAATTTCACATCACCCCCACACTGCAATTACACCCCACATTACACTGCCCCGCCCCATCCCATCCCATCCCATCCCATCCCATCCCATCCCATCCCATCCCATCCCATCCCATCCCATCCCATCCCATCCCATCCCATGCCTTCTGGGCAGGAAGTGTCCTCCAACCAGGCCTTGCACACTTCCAGCCATTCCAGGGCAGCCACAGCTTTTCCGCTCACTCTGTGCCAGGGCCCCACCGCCCTCCCAGGGAACAAGTCCATCCCCACATCCCATCCTACCCTCTCCCAGAGCAGCGTCCCAGGGACTCAGCCACTCACCAGGCTCCCCAGGGAATGGTCACAGCTGCGAGGCTGCCGCAGCTCCAGGAGCCTTTGGACACCGCTCCCGGGAATGCCCAGGCTGCCACTGTTGGGCTGTCTGTGCAGGGCCAGGGCCTGGACTCCATGATCCCGCTGCCTCCATCCCAGCTCAGCCCCTTCTGCAGTTCTCACCCTTGGGCTCAGCCTTTGTGTCTCCTCCAGGCGCTGGCAGAGCTCTTGGGGCCGGGGCAGGAGCGGGACAGCCCCAGCGTTCCCCTCTCTGTGACACCACGGTGGTGACAGCTCCAACGTTCCCTGCCTGGAGACGCTCCAAGGGAAGCGTCCAGAGCCACAGCCAGACAGCAAAACTGACCGGGCACTGACACCCCCGGCCTGGGCTGATGTGCATTGCTGTGCACACAGCTCGGGGAAGGTCCCCCTGGCCACCTCCACAGTGCCACAGGCAAGTGACAGATAGAGTTACAGAGCTCTGCCAGAGCTGACAGGGAAAGTTAATAAAATAACAAACAAAACTAAAACCATAACCAAATTCAAACAAAACACTTCACAGAAAAACAACAACAACAACAACAACCAAACAAAAAAAAAAAAAAAAAAAAAAACACAATCAAAACCCAAAACAAACAAACCCATGAAATAAAACCCCACCAAGAAAAAGACAACTCCGCCCCCAGCAGAGCTGCTGCCTCCTTCAGTGCTTTCAGCTGCACTCACACACAGCACAGGAGACTGCAAGCAATGACCATTCCTCAGGCACATCTGCTGCAAAAGCAGCTTGAGGACAGCCCTGTAACAGGACTCCTCTCATGCCAGTGAAAAACGCCCCTTGGCAGGCAGCTCTAGGGCCTTTGCAAATTGCAAGGGCCAGAGTCTCAGGCCACAGGGGAGAAAAGGGCTCTCAATTGCCTCCCCCTGGCACATCAACCCTGCTCCCAGGCTGCTTTCCACACAGCATTCCTCTGAAGGACTGCAGAAAGCTGAGAGTCAGCTCTGCATTCCCTAGGTTCTGTGCCCTAAAGCTCCCTGGGAGAAGAAATTCAGGCTCAGCTCCTGTGGCACAATCCCTCCTGGTAATGGGCACAGAGCCGGGAAGGCCTTTGCACACCCAGCCTCTGCTGCAGCCAAGGGAAGATCCTGGCTCAGGTTCAGCTTTCCTATACATCCAGACCACACGTGTGCCCCAGAAGCAGGAAATTGCCAGATCTGGCTGATGGCGAGCGGCTGCATCTAGAGTCCTGGCACCACCAGTGGACCAGATCTGGGCAGTGCCGGTGCCGGCACTGGGAAATAACCGCAGTTTGGCTTTTTGTGCCAGCAAATTGCTGCACTTGGGCTGTGCCAGTACCGGGGCATTTCTGGATCTGGGCTCTGGCTTTGCCAGGAAACACCAGATTTCAGGCTCCAGATGCTGGAAAAAAAAGGAGGCTTTCGGGGATGGCGGGCATGGGTCGGGCGGGAGGGGGGGAGGGAGGGAGGGAGGGAGGGAGGGAGGGAGGGACGGAGGGCGGGAGGGAGGGAGGGAGGGAGGGAGGGAGGGAGGGAGGGAGGGAGGAGGGAGGGAGAGGGAGGAGGGAGGGAGGGAGGGAGGGAGGGAGGGAGGGAAGGGAGGGAGGGAGGGAGGAAGGAGGAAGAAGGAAGGAGGAAGAAGGAAGGAAGGAAGGAAGGAATGGAAGGGAAGGAAGGAAGGAAGGAACAGGCAGTGAAGGATTCCTTCCTTCATTCCTTCTTCCTTCCTTCCTTCCTTCCTTCCTTCCTTCCTTCCTTCCTTCCTTCCTTCCTTCCTTCCTTCCTTTCTCCACCTGCCTGCACCCTCCCAAACTCACTGAGATTGGCGAATCCCAGTCACTATACTGCTGTTTTTCTTGTTCATACAGCTTATCCAGTTCCTTTAATTCTTTCCCTATGGCCTTTTTACATATTTCGTTTGTATCTTTTTGTTTTTCTTCTTTTTTCTTTAGTGCTATACCTCCTATACCTATACTTGGATCATTTCCATTCTCATCTTTCTCAAAAGAAAAAAAAGTTTTCATATTAAGGACAAATTTGATCACTGTAAGGATAAGGAGCTCGTCCATTAAATCCTAATTTTTTCCCTACCCAATCCATTTTTCTATTTTTAACACAAAAATCTATAAAATTGCTGTGATCGTGGCAGGCATCATTAACATGTGGATGTGCCAGGAACACAAATTCCATCTTGTCCTTGACCCACTTGGGGTGACTGCATTTATTACAGGGATCAACATTATTGGGACTTTGTTTTTGCATAGCTTGTTCTCTCATTGCCCATTCTTGTGCTGCTTGTTTTATTATTGTTTGTTCCTGCATTGCTCATTCCCTTCTCTCATGGACTCTGTCCAGAGTGGCTCCATAGTTTTGCCCAGTTGCCAAGGGCATCACAACAAACAAAGTGAAAATAATCCTCAGGAGTTTTGACTTTCTACTGTCCTCAAGGCTCTTGGGGTTGCAGCTAAGGGCCAAGATGTCAGGATTCTTTGGAGGAAAGTTTACCTCCTGGAATCTAGTCACTGGTGCATTTGGTCTCACTGGTACCCTTGGCCTCATGTTTATTTCAAGGATGGCACAGATTACTCACAGTTCTCGCAGCACTGCCCTCTCCCTCTCTCTCTCTCTCTGGGTTAGTTAGGTACTTCCTCTTTTAGTCTAAACCAAAGCTCTGGAGATGTGCCAACCACAAGAAGATTTGCTTTTTCACTACTTCAGTTAACAACCTGATTTTTTGGTCAAT
>NW_026690306.1:49078-49752 GCF_015227805.2 Hirundo rustica | reverse complement strand
TAAAGGGCAGGCCCAAAAAGCATCTTTTAAATCTATTACACTATACCACAGATTTTCTGGCCCTAGTTTACTCAAAAGGGTATAAGGGTTTGCTACTACGGGGAACCTAGACATAGTACGCTTATTGATTTCTCTTAAGTCGTGCACAAGCCGGTAAGCACCATTGGGTTTCTTTACCGGTAAAATTGGGGTATTAAACGGGGACATGCATGGTTCTAACAGTCCTTGAGATAATAACCTCTCTACTTCAGGCTTTAACCCCTTCCGTCCTTCTATAGATATGGGATATTGCTTGATTTGGACGGGATCCTCCGGGTTCTTAAGGGTTACCTTGAACGGAGGAATGTCTAATTTGCCCACAGTTTCAGGGGTGTACCAAACCTCAGGATTAACTTCTTGTTCGTCCTCAACCCTGAGGGCACATATTTTAATCCCTAGTTCCCCCTTTTTTACCTCTAACCCAATTCCTAATTCTATCATCAAATCTCTTCCCAAAAGGTTAAAGTCTGTTTCTGGAACTAAAAGAAAATTTCCTATACCCATTTTAGATCCCGTTTCTACCAAAACTTGCTGTATAATTCCTACTTTAAAGGGTTCTCCTTTTGCCCCAATAACTTGTGCAGTATCTCTTGATAATTTACACCCAGGAGGTATTTGCTGGAGTGTCGATCTTT
>NW_026690306.1:0-48978 GCF_015227805.2 Hirundo rustica | reverse complement strand
TTGTTTATTCCTTTTTGCCCCTAGCCCCCCAGTCATTTTACTCCTTCTTCCTCCCTTCTGGTTTTACAGTCACTGGATAGACAGGCTATTTTTAGGTTTCTAAATTACTTTTTAGATCTATTCTAAATTTATCTCCCAATAATCTGAAATCTTGACATCCCAGGAGTAAGAATCAAGTCTGAAAAAGGGGAAAAGTTTTAAGGTCTGTCTTGCTGGGACCCCTTTGTTATGGCAGTTTCTTGGTCTTCTTTCTCCTCATCCCTCACCTCTCCCACAGTGTGTACCCTGACCATCCTCTGCCAGGGGCAAAGGGTGGTTATTCCCACCCAAGCAGCAACCAGGACCAGATATACCCTGGGGAGTGGGGGAACAGAGGAGGACATGGACAGAGGAGAATGAAGGCAGCACCCCAGGGTCATGCTTTACCTGGGTGCAAAGCAGGGAGCCAGGTGCTCAGCTGGGTTTGCAGCTGCAGTGCATTGAACTCCAATGGTTTTTGTACCTGCAGAGCTCCTTGAGGGGATGGAGGGAGAAATGTTTTTGAAAATTAACCAGGAAAACAGGCATTCTTGAAGAAGGTGGTGCTGTAAGCCCAAGGCAAAGCCAGGAAGAGGAGGCAGGAGTCCTGCTGCGCGATTGCTGCGGGTTGCTCTTATGCGGAGCTACAAAATAGGAAAACTTTAAAATATTCCTTCGGGGCTGGGCACCCTTTGAGCCGCTGCCAGCTCCTCCCTGCAGTGCCTGAAGGATAAAGCTTTTGTCCTCACTTCTAAATGTTCTGCACCCTGCAAACAACAAGACCCCCCCAAACCCTCAATAATTGTCCTTTTCACAAACCACGTGCAAATGATTTTGTCTCATGGCCTCAGACGGATGAAACCTCTGGCTGTCGGTGCAAGGCTGCGTTCCCGACACCCCGAGCCAAGATGCTGTGAGGGCTAAATGCTCTCAAAAATAAACTATTTCCTCCTCCGTCGCTCCTGACAAGCCAGTTCCTAGGCAAACCAGCAGGATGATGCGCTGGGCTGGGGGGAAGGGGAGGGAAGGAGAAAAGGAGGGAAGGAGTTAACCTTCTTCCCATGGTAAAGCACTGAGGCTGCTTGCCAGTTTTCAGAAAAGCTGCAAGTCATTCTGCCAGGACGAGGAGGAGGTTTTGAAGTCTCTGAGATGTTCTCAGGAAAGTGCCGCAGTACGAGCCCAGCTGAGCTGGCATGACAGGCGGGGAGGGGACCTACCGGAGACGGGAAGTGCGGAAAGAAACCCCAAGCAGGAGCATCCTGGCAGGACTGCAAAAATACTGTTGTCTTCAGGTTTTCTTCCTCACCTTCCCCTGTCCTTTGGCCCTCATCCTTCACGTGTCCCAGCCCCAGTACTCCAGACAGCTCCATGCAGAGAAGTAATCTGGGGAGTAAGGTAGTGCTGCAAGCCCAAGGCAGGAGTGGGAACAGCCACCGCAACCCTGGTTCCCTTGATCACTGGAAAGTAATGGATACCCTCTGACTGGAGGAGAGGTCTGCCGGGGGTTCACTGAGCACTGCCTCCCTGTCCTGAAGGGAATTGCTGTGCCTGGCCTCCTCCTCCTTCCCCCAGCCCTAAAGATCCCCCTAACCCTAAAGATCCCCCAGGCACACCCACGCTAGTTTCCAAGAGAAATGTGCTGGAATTGATGACACAAAAGGGGACATCTTGCTATCAATATCCATTTCCTGAGAAGAAAAATGTTTTCTGGGAAAAAATAACAGTCCATGGTGCATTGTATTTGGAGAGAAAGTAAGTAACCAAGTAACCAAGGTAAAATGTCATCAGCAAAGTACAGGGGATCCCCTCAGGTACATCTCGGTGGTGTCTCAGCAGTGGCTGCACTGAGCATGTGGTGAATGCCCAAAAAGGCGAAGATAGATTAGGCAGAAAAAAAAAAAAAACAACCCTACTGAGTGGTGCCACTTTGGAGCCCAAATTAGCAGGTTTGGGAAGCAGAGGCAGCAGGATGAAGCAGCAATGCTAGGCCACTGAACTACGGAATTCCTCTTTTGGGAAAAAAAATCCTCCTCACAGATGGATCCCACCTTGATTTTGTTGCTTGGCAGCATAAAACCCATTTGACTAAAGGCATGTAAAACCACCAATGTAATTTCCTGGCTTATATTTTTACCTTCAGAGCATATTACATCCAGCATGACCCAGTCTTTTGAGGGAAGCTTTGGTCAATTAAGATTAGCTGTCATTCCTCATTTATTACCATCATTTATGAATTCTTCTCAATGCCACCAGGCCGAAGGAGAAGATGGTGCATAAAATAAATAAATAATTGAGGGAGAAGCTCATCAGGGCTCTGATTTCTACCCCCCTGTCATCTCTGGCAAAGCTCTGTTCTATGAGTCAGCTCCGGAGGGCTCTGGAAAGCCATTGCCGTTTCAGCGTTGTTATTAACCCGCACGTAGATTCTCCTGACGGCACTTGGGGTGATTCAGGGGGGCATGAGCAAGGGCTGCCTGCCAGCTGTGGTGCCACTGCCCCTAACCTGTAGGGTTCCAAAGCCACTGAGTGCTACTGTGCTGGGCATTGCTGGAGGCAGGGGATTGGTCTCGAGGGACCATCAGGCTGACTTGGCACAGGGGTTTCTGGCTATAGCTGCTCAGGGTGGGACTGAAACATATGCCTCATGCTCCAGGTGGGTAAGAAGGTGGTTAGGATGCTGGCACAGCACCCTCATTGCACAGCTCCAGCCTGGCACAGGGAGAGTGGAACTCCAAGACACCCAGCATACAGGGACAGGTGGCACTTCTCAGCCTCAGAGTGCATAAGGGCTGCACCAAAAAAGGGCCAAGTTGAGAGAAAACATGGGAAATAATTCAGATATATGTACCTAAATGGGCAGTCCTAAAGGCCCTGTGATCATGAGTGTGAGTCAAAACCTACTTTGTCTATTTGCGTCTTTAGTCCCTGCCTTGCTTGTGCAATTGCATAATAACAGTATGACCTTGAGAGAGAAAAATGAGCAACTCCAGGATGCTGGTTCAGGTGATGAGAGCTTCTGTAACACTGTATTTCTGGCAGGCTGTCACTCCAAAAATGTATGTCCCTAATCAAAGGTAGATTAAAAAAAAAAACCAAAACTTTTCACCTCTGCTACCACAACACTATTTCCAGGGCACAAGCTGTTAGCAGCACATTGTTGGCAGAGGGGTTAAATCCTCATGTCTTTTGCATTGCCTGATGTGCACCTATCACTTCTGCATAGATCTAGAGTGAAGACGGAATAGCTCATTACTCATCAGTGACAAACAAAAAGTACCATGAATCAAACTAATGGTCATGGGGGGAAAAAGGAAGATGATTGGGTTCCCATTGTTCAATGTCTTTCTTATCTTTCAGGTGCACCAAGGAGCAAACAAGCCCCCAGCTTGTGCAGGGCACCTTCCCCCAGTGAGAGGAAGCAACCCACACACTAAACCACAAATCCTCTGCACAGTTAATAATTAGAGAATCTGCTGAAAGCAAAAGAAAACAAACATTGATTAATATGGTACCTATAGGGAAGATTAGGGACAGGTTATGGTTGTCAGACAATGGGTATTGCAAAGCTCACAGAGGCGGTGCTGGTCAGGGTGAAGATGCAAAGATTCATTATCAGCCCCCCTTATCTGGTAACCCCCTACATGGACTGGGCAAGGCTCCTCACTGCCTGTTTGTAAAGGGCTGCTGCAGCCCACCTGAGTACAGCCTCCTCAAAGAACAAAGTGTGGGCAAAAAGGCAAAAGGGGCCCAGGCTGGAGGCCACAGGACAAAGATCACTTGGTACCCTGCACCCGGGGTGTGGCAAACCCCACTGCCAATACAGGCTTGGGCATGGACAAAGATGATGCTGAGGAGAACTTGGTGGTGCTGGTGGATGAAAGGCTGGACATGACCCCACAACATGTGCTCGAAAGCCCAGAAAACCAACTGCATCTTGGGCTTCATCAAAAGCAGCATGATCAGCAGGTTGAGTAGGTGATTCTGTCCCTTTACTCCACTCTGGTGCGACCCCACCTGGAGTGCTGCATCCAGCTCTGGGGTCCTCAGCTCAGGAGGGTCATGAACCTGCTGAGTGAGTCCGGAGGAGGTGATGGTCTGGAGCACCTCTCCTGTGAAGAGAGATGGGATTGTCCAGCCTGAAGAAGAGAAGGCCCTGGGGAGGCTTTCCAGCCTTCCAGTGCCTAAAAGGAGCTTACAAGAGAGCTGGATAGGGACTTTTTACAAGGGTCTGGTAGTGATAGGACAAGGTGGAATGGCTTTTAATTAGAAGACAGTTGGTTTACATAAGATATAAGAAGTTTTACAGTGAGGGTGGCAAAATGCTGGAACAGGTTACCCTGAGAGGTTGTGGATGCCCCGTCCCCAGAAAGATTGAAGATCAGGCTGGAATGGGCTCTGAGCAACATAATCTAGTTGAAGATGTCCTGGCTTATTGCAGGGACCTTGGACTAGATGACCTCCAAAAGTCCCTTCCAACCCAAACCATTCTATGATTGCTATGGTTCTATCACAGCCCTGCTCATTCTTTTTCCTTGGGAATGAGGATACCATAGATCCCATCCAAAGGGATGTGTAGGCAGTGGGACAATTCCCATGAGGTCACATCACTCCTTTTTATCTGTTCTGGACACCAGTGAGTGTTTCATCAGACCATCTTCAAATCCACATGTGCTCACCACATTGTTTCTCACCTCTCTTAACTCTGAGGCACACTCCTCACAAGGGTGGCCACAGCCTCCATCTCCCCACACCAACATTCACAGCAAAGAATTCCATTTTCCCCTGCAGCGTTATCTTTCCATGTCCTTCATTTCCAACACTGGTCCAGCACTGAACTCTTTCAACCAACTGGTGACAGCGCAAGTAAAGCTGGAATTTCACTGACTCTTCTCTGAATCCTTTTTCTCAGTATCATCTCCTGGGGGTCACAAGAGACCTTCAGTGCACAGGAAAGGACTGTCACCCTTTCTTTGAATTCCTGTCATTTCTGATGAGAAACCACCACAACCTTTCCTTGGATAAGGAGTTTCTGTGAGGTACGGCTCAAGAAAGGAAAAGTTTCCCCTTGTAGCTGATGATTACAAATGTATCATTACAATGATTGCTTTGGATTGCATGGACTAGGATGACTTCTAACTAATATCCTTTGTGGAAGCTGTGGAAATTCAGTCCATTTGAACCCATGTGCTGCCTGGGGCCCCATCCTGCTCTGTGACCTATAAAACACAGGTCCCTGCTCTGCTGAGACACCGAGGGGACCGTGTGGCAGCCGATGCTCAGAAGTCTGCTGCAAGACCTCACCTACCTCCTGTATTTCCCCTGCCCTGATATGCTGCTTTCAGGTGGAGGTACACAGTATTTTCAAAGCAAACTCTCCTCTACCATTTTTCCCTCCCAGAAACACGTGCTATTTATTCTTCCCACCCTCCCAGAAGAACCTTGGCCATACTGAGAAGCTCCACCAGCAGCAGTTTCTCTGAGCTGCCCCTCGGTTTCCTTCTGAAGCCTCTCAACTCTGGATGACTCAAGGAAGCATTTTGCTTGTGATGCTGGGAAAATTGAAACCAACCTGGTGTGTTATGCATGATGGGGCTGCTACTGAGAATTATGAGGTCTTTTGGCACTTGGAGATGGTGGTAAGTGACAGGTGCAAATGCAGCGGGTCCCTGGCACAGTTACAGCACTTACTCTTTTGGGTAGTGGTGGATTTTCAAATAATTTGCAAATAAATTGGAATATCTGCCTGAGTTACAAGTACTTTGGAAAATACATCCTTTGACAAATTTAGCAGCAGTCTTCAGACTTCTGCCTTCTCATGCACGCGCTGGAGGAAACGTGTAGATATTTCTCCAGCCTTCCCTTAGGGGCAAAGTATTTCACATGTGTTGCTCTCATGGACTCTCAAAGAAAGGTCCTTCTCCTGCCTTTGAGCACTGAAACTTTGTCATTCTTTGGGAAAGGAAAAGGCAATATTGTCTGTCCCAGGGGTTGTCCCATTTCATAGGAGATGGAGCTGCCTTCTGGGAGAATGGGGCTGATGGGTTAGCAGAATTCATACATCCCTTTAGGGAAGAGGAAGGTGGTAGTAGGTATCTGCTCATAAATGGGGATGTTTTCTGGGGCAGGAATGGTCCTAGTGCAGCTGAAAACACTGGGAGCTGACACATTTTGGAAAAGCACAGGGGATGTGGGATACGTAGAGAGGATGTGGGCAGAAGGACAATGTGAGGTGCATGAGCTGCAGAGGCAGTGGGGAGGTCTGCAGGGTGTGCAGACAGCTTCAGCAGCTCTGCTTCACAAAACCAGCTTTGTTCCTCTGCATCCCTGCAGGAAAGCCAGAGCTTACAAATGAGCATGCTCATGAAAACCCAGATATGGAAATAGAGTTGGTATTCTCCAGACTTAAGTCATTACATTTCCTGAATGTAAAAGCGTTCTCTTTGCAATTCACAGTCACTGTACCAGTGGAAGCTCCTCAAACAGATACATATACACTAGCAATAAACACATACATGGATGTATGACTAAAAAAAATCCAAATTATACATTCTGCTATCCTCCTCTCCATAGCCCCTGCCATTGTAGTTTGTAAAGGTGCAAATTTGGAATACAACATCTAAAAATCTGCCTCACAGTTGAGGCATCCCCAAATCCCTGACTCTGCCCAGTGTTGTTAGCATCAGAAAAAAATAGAAGAGGATTAATTTAACTGTATTTTAGAAGACAGGTTCATCTACTGCTGGAATGAAAACTCAATTGAACTGTCATAATTGTGCAATTATTTCACAGTGTCACTAAGGGGAAGGTCTCAGTCATTAAGGTTTGTCTCAGCCTAACAAATATACACCTTCTTATTCTGAATAAGTTTGGGTTTTCTCTTGAATTTAACGGTTGTTTGTGCTTTCAGGATTCACAATGTTTTGTTTTGGCAGAATCAAAATATGTCAGTGATGCACATTTCCCTAAATATGGCTGCTCTAACTTACCCCTCTTAATGCCACAGGCTTTTGGTTTTCCCTGCAGAGAATAGAAAAAAAGAAGCCTAAAATTTGGTTTAGGGAGTTGATTTATTTTCACACCTTTTAAGGTTTCTCTAGCACCAATTCCTTCACATACAAAGGCAGTGACTGGCTATGAAGCAGTCCTAAAATTCTTGCTATTCAAGGTCTCAGCCATGGTTTACCATTTCCCAGGCAACTGAGATGTGGGTGGACAGACTAGAGAGGAGTCAGGTGGACGTGTGTCCTAGACCCTCTCACTTATTGATGCACCTGCAAATGCATCTGTATTTGTCTGCATGACAATGTAAATGAAAAAGCCTTGTCACCCTTTCCATCTCCCACCTCCTCCTTGGGACTGCTTCCGTTACCTAAGCGCACACAGGCGCCACATGAGATGAAAATGGGATGAACTGTCTGTCTGGATTGCAAATGGAACACTAGACAGGGCACCAGCCCAGCTCTGTGTGTTGTAGCCCTTGGTGTGAAATGGTGGTTTCAGCCTGGTAACACCCAGCTCCCTCGCACACGGTCCTTGTCTCCACTTGTGGGGACTGAGATGGGATACCCATCCTGTCCTTGCTGTTTTCCACCAGCTCTGTGGGGATGTGGTGTTGTGGGGAGCCAGACACAGCCCCACAGCCAGCCCCACTGTCCGGTGCTTCCCTCCCATCGCTGTCCCTGCGGACCATAACACATCCCGCTTCGCCGTCCCGCCTCACATTCCTTTAATGTAGAAGCCACGCAGCCTTTTTTGGTGGTCTTTCCCATCTGGGATTGTGGCAGCGGGTCTTGAGGCTGTTCCCAGGCATGGAGGGGGTGGCATGGGGCTGGAGCAAGGAGACAGGACCCCCTGCTCCCTCTCTTTGCTTGTTGGAGCTGACCTCCTGAGAAGGCAAAGTGCTGACCACAGATCTTCTCCTCCTCCTCCACTCGCTCTCCAACAGTAATGCACATGTGCTTTGTCCATAAATATATTATTTTGTGTTCCTGCCAGCCCAGACTAATAGGGCTAATGTTTCCTGAGGAGCAGCCCAAAGCTACATTAGCCGCAGATGTTTGATTGATTTAAAACAAAGAGCCTGACCGCCAAACTGCTCCATATGGTTTCTCTTCCTGTCACTTTGCCTGCAGGGTTATCTCTGAAATGCAATTAAGGTGCTTAAAAGTACATTTTCAGGAAGATGCAGAATTGATGAGGGTGGGTTTGCCGATGGGTGCCTCCAAATTGTTAGAGCAAGAGCAAGGAAAGTCATGCCCAACCCTTAGCAGCTGCACACATGGTTTTTCCACTTATGTGAGGACCTTAGGAGGGCAGGCCAAAAAATGCCCCCATTGTAAAGATTTTGCCAGTACTCATGTCTCTTGATATTCTGCTCATTTATTATTGAAGTCGAACATTTCTCTAATTAGATATTTACTTGTGAACCTAAGTGCTGCGGAGATTTCGTTCGACCTCACCTCTCCTCCGCTCACTCCCACTGCCTAGGAACTGGAGATTAAACCCCTTGCCTGTGCACCTCGGGCAGCTGGGTTGAAGACCCAGTGATGCTGCAGAGAACAAGCCAAGCTCTGCTTGTCATTTGCCATGAAGAGGGTGCCAGCCCTGCCTGCTCACGGGGAGACTGACACGGCCTGGGGACACCCACCCAGCCACTGCAGACCCAGGCTGCCAAGCCTGGCTGCTGAAACCATCCCCCAGCTCCCTGTAGGGCTGAGACCCGTACCCCATCCATCTCCTATCAGGACCACAGCCTCAGACGCCCTGAGGGGGTTGAGGAGAGTAAAGGATATTTATGGCTTCTTTTACTGCACAGAGTAGATGTTTATAGATGAAAGAAGTGTGCTTCTGTGCGCTAATCCTCCGTCTCCCCCTCAGTTCAGCTGACACAGAGGGGGGGCACAGCCCCTTACCATATTTTTTTAAGAATTGAAATGCTTTGGTTTCTGAAAACAGACTTTTTTTTTTTATCCTTTTCCATGAAAAATTTCCAAAATTGGTGCCTGATATCCATGTCTTTGTGTGTAAGGAAAGGAGAGTGTGGTAAGTCACCTGCAGTGACCTAAGGCACAGCCAGGTCCCCTCTCTGGACCACAGACAAAAAATACCTATGGATTTGAGAAGGGACTCCCAAGCCATGGTGCAGAATTAATACTGTATTATGGAAAACAGAAATAATTACGTTGCAACAGGTCTGAAGATTTGTGGTAACGGTACATGCTGTAAATATACAGCACTGCAGGATAATTATCTGGTGCTCAACTCTCTTCAAACTAGACCTCTGTTAACCTTGTCCTTACCTCTCTCAGAATTAAAATCCTAAGGTAATTCATCACAGAATTTCTTGGTAACATCAAGTATAATTGCTGAGTAGTGTTCAAGAACATACAATTACCACACCCAATTAATCTCATCATTAGTCTTAAAGACAGGTTGTTAAATGGGCCTTAGATCTAAATAAAATCCTGTGTGTGTGTGTGTGTATATATATATATATATATGTGTGTGTGTGTGTGTGTGTGTGTGTGTTTGTGTAAATACGTGGGAGTCTGTATTGGAGAGAAGGAGAACAGCTCCCAGAAATGCATCTTTCTATATTCACCTGCTCTGTTCTCTAATTGGGCATTTGTAGAAATATTACCCTGGCTACTGCATAGTCCCTAAATTCACATACATGATCACCACTATCCAGATCTTTGTAACTATTTAAAGTGAAGTTTTCACAGAAAACCGATTGTACAAACAACACCATATTGCACAGTGTTTATTTTCTTTCAAAGGCTTCCAGAGCAAATGTTCTTCAGCTCCAAACAAGAGGAGTAGCTTGCTTTCTTTTTTTGTCTGTGCTGCAAAATCAACCTGAGATATGAAACCTCAGCTGTTTTTTCCTCCTGGCTTTTATACCCATCTCAATGAAGGGAAACAGGGATTAGAAGAGTCTACCCAATCTTTGCTACCCTGAAACATTAAGCAGATGAACTTAGCCACTTTCTGATTCATCCCTACGCTCCTGAGCATCAGTAATAAAACAGCAGAAAGGCTCAGTCCTTCTGACACATTGCTGGCTTGGAGTACCTTCACCGTGATCTCAGCAGTGCTGGGTGGGAATTTCATCAGCAGGAGGTTCCATCCTTTCTGCAGACACTGACCTAGGCTCCACGCAGCCAGGCTGGCTGTGGTGGCACACCGAATGCATGGGCAGGCTCCTGTGTGGAGCAGACACCCGCATCGGCAGTTCCCATCGGACAAGGTTCTTGTCGGGGCCACTGCAGAGTCTACCTTTGAGGGATAATAACAGCATGGCCTTTATAAGCTGCTTGGGGATAACATGCAACATGCAGCTCATAAATAAAAAGAAATTCTGCTGCAAAGGTCTGTATTTGGCAACTGGTATGTTCTGGCACAGACATGAAGCACCTGAGGCCTGCGGTGCTTGGGGAAGGTGTTAGGATAATACAATGGGTAACTGGAGTCATCCAAGGTGACACGAATTCCCGCCCAACAATTTGCCATAGCTATAATCTGAAGATATTTCCTCTGAACTGAAGACCCCCACAGGGACCCAAACACTCAATTCAGAAACCTCAAAGCAAGAGGAGTGGAAGTGGCCTGTACTCTTCAGAACTGAGCATGTCTTTCAGGCTTTTAATGCATTTTACAGAAATAATTTGAAATAACTCTCTAAAATGGACAGAGAGCAAGATTCACGGTATGAAATTTGAGAAAAATGTCTAAAAACTTCTAGGACGAGAAAGATGATATTTTCTTCTCCTGCACTCTTCAGCTTTGCATTTACATACGAGGTTGAATCTGCAATTTCCTGCTGTTTCTCCTTTCTTCTGATAAATATTTTTAAAGAGAAGTGCCAGGAACATTGCCAGCCAGGCAAATGTACTGCGAGGCATTATTTGTAGTGCTCCTCCCCAGCCCCCGCAGACAGCGGTGTCCCCCGCCTTCTCGCCCTTGCAGGGCTTGTGTCTGTGTAATACCTGTCCTTGGGTGTTGCTGCTCTCCGTGCCTGCCGTGCCTGACATCAGGTTCCCTGCCCCATCTCTGGGACAACCCTGTTGCCTTCTCTGCACAGGAATAAAGCCTGATCTTCCCTTGAATCTGCATCTCTGGGAAAACATTGCTGAAAACTGTGTGAGCATCTCCTTCCCCACTGGAGGAACGGATGCAACCCTGGGACCAGAATGCCGCGCGCAGCAGGAAATGTGGACGTGTTAATGGGAAATAACCGTGGCACTGAGGCAATGCCCGCTTTGGACCCTTCTCTGATTCCTCTCTAAGTTACAGCAAATTCATCTGGTTCTCAGAGCTGCGCTTTATCTGCCCTCTGGGAGATTTCTGGGTCAGCTGTATTAAAATGCATTTATTCTTAAGGGGGTCAGTAATCTGACACAATAGTGATGTACGAGTGAATGGGGAGAATACATAAATTTCTAACAGTGCAGAAAGAATTCCCGAGTTTTGCTATCTGTAAAAACGGAACATGGGATCTGTCACTTCATGTCACGACAGCCAAATTAAACAAATGCAAGATGACAGGAGGAAAAGAAACAAAGGACTTCTATCCAATTACTTCCAGAAGCATATTAAATTATGGAGGCACTTGCTTTTGTGTTAACAAATAAGTATTTAAATGGACCTAAAATTCTTCATATTCTGAAACTTGGGTTTATCTGCATAGGAGAAATGGATGCTTGTTCCTGACAGGGAAGCAGAGGACAGACAGCACCTTTGCCAGAGGCTGTAGATTGCCATGTGCAGGTTCCACGGCCAGGAACAGCATTGAGAGGAGCAGTAGGGGCAGCGGGAACACCTGGGAAATCCAGTTTTGGATGCCTCCATCCCCACTGAAGCAACTACTTGAGGGTATCAGAGGAGCCCTTGAGATGAAGATACCAAGCAGTAGCTCAAGTTTTCTTTTCACAGCAAGGAACAGACATGAGCCACGTTTAAGTCATTTGAAATCCATCCTGACTAGGAAAAGGTGAGCACGGACCTGCCCCTCCTAGATGGTCTCAAGATCAAAGTGATCATTTTGACCAAGTCTGTGAAAGGCGTATTTGGTCAATGCAAAAGTTCCTCATCAGAAATGCAGTTTGGAAAGACAAATCCCAGCAACCTTTGGCATGTCTGACGTGCTGCGCTCTGGCGAGTGGTCAGAGCAGGCTGCAGCAGGGCTGAAATGCGTCATGGTGAACAGGAGCCTGAGTCAAAGACACTTTCCCCTGGGTGCACACAAGGAAGAGGAAGGTGAAAGTGTCAGGAAACATCAGGGCACTCATGAGAGAGAGGAAGCAGACACTGAAAGACAGCTGTGAGCAGTGACAGATCATGATTAGGTGCTTTCCCAGATGTAGGTAGCCACCGGCTGCCACAGCCTGGGTACCTGCCTGAGTAACTCATGAAGGATCCAGCGGGAGATGGCCCCAGCCTGGCTTGCATGGACAAGCCCTGGGAGCCCCAGGGGGAAGGTCAGTACCTGGGACCCAGGGGGTCCATGCCAGGACAGGAGTGCAATCCCAGTGAGCTGAGGAGAGGTGCACTCCTGAGGGAGCAGGACAGCACTGCCACAGCTTTTGGGCCATCTCCATCTCCCTCAGCATTGAACAAGGAAGGCAAAAATGAGAGCTGAGGAGTTTGGAGTGGGTGGATCAAAGCCCTATATCCCACCCACCATCCTGGCCAATGCTTCTCCAACTATCTGTTTTTCAGGAGGTGCAGGTGTAGTGGTGGGTCCCAGACAAAGGGATAACTCACTGTCGGCCAGTGCCTCCCATGCAGGAAATGGGCAGAAGGCCAAGGAGCAGCTTTGACTCTTCTCTAGCAGAATGAGGAGGGCAGCAGGTAAAGGATGCCAGGGCAGAACACCTACATCAGACCTCTGCACAGCAGCACCCTTGGCCAAATTCTAAACCTATTTGGAAATTCTTCTGCCATGTTACTTCTGCCTGTGCAAGGCCAGGGGGTCCCTGTTTAAGGAAGACTGCAAAGAGCCTCTTGAATCACAAACCGGCATGACCAGACTTATATTGTTAAATATTGAAGCAGGGAGGGAGAGAGGGAGGGAGGAAAAAAAGAGAAGGCCAAATTCCTTTGTCACATAGCCTGCTCTAAGTCCAGAGAAATTACATTAAGTGTAATGAGCCTCCACACTTCCTTCCCCGCTCCCACTTGGGAACAGTCATTTGTTGCTGGCCAATTCCTGCAGCAGCCAATATCCTTACCTACTGCATCGGCAGAAGTCTCCTGGCCAGAGAACCACAGAGAGGAGCAAAAGCTGTTGCCTTGCCCTGCCTTCTCCTTCTCCTCTTCCTCTTTGCCCAGGGAGAAAAGAAACACTGCCACTCTATTAAGGCATCTAAAAAGAAAACATTAATTTTATCTACACCCAAGCACTCTGTGACTCTCAGTGCTGCTGCCAGTCCCGGTTCCCACACTGATTCACCACTCTGCACCATTTTCCTCTCCATCTACCTGAGGGAGGTTCTTCCCCAAAGAAACACAGTTCAGTAGCTCCTTCAGAGCAATGCCAGCAGGTCTCCTGCAGGCTGGTGGTGGCCAGCTGCACTCAGCTCTCCAGAGTCACAGGCTGGGAAAGTGGGGAAGCCGTGGAAAGAGAGGCGCTGTTTTGGCTAGAAGGAGGTGGTGAAGAGAAGAGCTGCAAGAACAGGGAGCAGAACAGTCTGACCTTCCCAAGGCCAGGAGTACTCAGGCAGTGCTACAAGCAACATTCCGTTTCCTAGACCCCAGGCAAAGGCTTTCCTGCCAGTCCAGGTCACCCCACTAAAGCCCACACAGCAAGATGCTGGGCATCATGAAAGCATCCCAGGAGCCTGGCAAGTCTCCTCCAGGTGCAGACACAGAAGATCACGAGCAGCAGATAGAGGTGATTAATCTTCCCACTTTGTGTGCCGCAGGTCTGATCTCTGTGGGGCTGGTTGCCTGCAATCATCTTCACCTGGGGGTTTTATGGAGCTGCACCTCCCAGACAGGAAGTCTGTTCCAGGGAGCCATGAAGCCATGTATAATAACTGCACACTGCTACTGTTAACTTGAGCACCTGGAGGAGGTGACAGCAAAGACCTTATGGAGGTGATGAGTAGCTGTATTTAAGCCTATCAGTTTCACCAGGGGAAGTTTTGTGGCCTTGACATAAAGCAAAGCTGCCTTCAGCACCTGGGCCTCCTCTCTGCTTTTCTTCCCCAAGCACACAAGTATTTTCAGGCATGTAAAAGAACTCTTTTGTGCTCAACCCCACTGCGCATTTAAAGCATCAGGGTTGGGGTGCTTCCATGCTCAACACAAAGCAAGGGAGGGAAAGAGGTGAGATGCAATTCCTCCCCCTCCCTAACAGCAACATTTGAGAAGAAAATCCTCCAGAAAAAAAACCCCAATCCACACTCTGCTTTCTTCTGATGGTGCAGGCTGATTTGTGCCGTCTGTAATTGTAATCAAAGTTAATTTAATCCTGGTGTGGAGGTTGCTGAGCAACTGAAGACATTTATCCAGAGGAGACAGGGGCTGTAATCACGTCACCTCGAGTAAAGTTGGTAGGGCAGCCACATAACATTGCTGTTGTCCAGGGCAGAGAGCTGTGGGTCACGGGAAGACATTGGTATTCACAGTAGGTACAGAAGCCAAGGGAAAAGCACTAAGGTCATCCCAAAACTGTGCTTTCTTCTGTAATACAGACGGATCGGATCAGATTTGGAATAAGGCCCCATATGGGCACCATACATGAAGGCCCAGCTTCCCAGAGGATGAGCAGAGAGTGCCCGTCTGGCTTACAGACATGCGGCTGCAAGCAGAAATGTGCGACGCCAGGAAAACGGCCAGTCAAGCCAGTTTGCGTCACGGGTGGCCCCCCGATGCCGCCTTTCCTCAGAAATCCCATTTCCCCCCCAAGGAGCTACAAGTCCTCCGTCTCAAAGCCGAGAGCACTGAGGCTGTGCCGTCACTGCCAGCACCTCAAGGACTCGAGGCTGAGCATCCCGCAGCCAGAGCCCGAGGGAGCTGCCCAGGGAAGGGCGCAGCTGGCTCCCCGCTTCCAGCATTGCGGAAAGATCAGGAGCTCCAGCGCTGCCGGAGAAACTCCTCTGAGCTCGCCAAGAGCCGGCCTCGCAGGGCGCCTGCTGAGCCATCATCAGGGCCATTTGCCGGTGATGAGGAGATTTCCCGAGGTCGCCTCGGTGGGCACCTGCTGCTGCCGGGGGGGCCAGCCTGATTAAGTGGTTCAGCGGGGAAGGAGGGGTCCTGCCATCAGCGCCTCAGCAATCAAGGAGGATTTTTTTTTCCCTCTGCCTTTTTTTTTTTTTTTTTTTTCCCTTTCTTTCTAATTATTATTTTCTCCAGAACCAAAGAGCTTTTGTGGAATTTAAAGGCCTGTGGGGGCACCAAGGGCAGGAGGAGGGCGGCAGCCTGCCAGGGAAAAGGACCAAAGTGTGGTGGGATCCCAAGCACGCCAAGTGGCTCCTTACCCCAGCTGCTTCCTCCTGTCAGACCCTTTTCCTCTGGGATAAGTAGATACTGCAGAGACACCAGAGTCCATCTCCTGCTGCACTGGCCAGGCTGTCTCTGAAACAGCAGTTGCAGGGGGGAAAAAAAGGAATTATTTTGCTTTTTTTTAAAGGCATGTGAGGTTTCTAGCTGACAGGAACTCGATGACATAGGAGGAGATTGTGGCTTTTCAAAGCAGAGCTGTGCTTTAGTATGTTGAAGTGACCAAAAACCTGGACATTTGACAGGAAAAGGACAATGCACTGAGCAGTAACATTGCTGCATGTCGGACCCTGTGAAACAGCGACAGCTCAACCCAGCCAAAGCAGGAGAATGGAGCAGGCAAAGCCTAGTTTCAAGATTTCCCAAAGCCAGGCATTCCAAAGCCAGAAAAGCCATAGGAATTTATTTAGCTTTTTACTTTGTGCTGCAAATTTTGCCACCTTTTCCATAATTTTGCTCTTATTCATAGAATTCTTTAGGTTGGAAGAGACGTTTAAGACCATTGAATCCAGCTCTTTACCAGACATTGCCAAGTCCATCACTAAGCCATGCTCCTAAGTGCCACATCTACACGACTTTTGAATACCTCCAGGGATGGCGACCCAGCCACTTCCCTGGGCAGCCTATTCCAAGCCTTGACAGCCCTTTCGGTGAAGACATTTTTCTTCACATTCAGTGTAAACCTCCTGCTGTGCAACTTGAAGCCATTTCCTCTTGTCCTATCCCTTGTTACCCTGAGAGAAGAGACAGACACCCACCATGTCACAACCTCTTTTTTGGTAGATGTGTGTTGTGCCCAAAATGAGCATGATTGGGTCATTTGTTTTCAATTCATAGCAGCCGTCTCTCCTCCTTCATCTCTCACCTTTCAGGAAGTAAAGGCTGTAAGTTCATGACATACTGGGTATTTAGGTAAATATGCCTAAATTTTTACCATTTAGGTAAAAATGCCCACACCCACCCCAACACCCTCCAGAATGTGCCCGTTCCAGGTGGATGTGGCTCTTCCTCACTGGGGGAGGCTGTGCTTCTGCTTGCCAGCTGGGTTATTTGCCAGTTCCCACTGCTCATTTGGTTTGCTTCAAGCACTTGGTGGTGACAGCAACACTGAGACTTTGCCTGCCCTGGGGAGTGCCAGGGAAGCTTCAGGGTTCTGTGCCAAGCCACCCAGGAAAAATGCACCAACCACACTGTGTTGGGCTCAGGCATGCAGAGCTCCCCCCCAGGAAACCCTGGACAGGAGGGAAGGGTAAGGCAGTGCTGAGATGTGGTTGTCAAAACAAAAAGTGAGGGTGAGCAAAAACTTAAAAAAAAAAAAAAAAAAAAAAAAAAAAAAAAAAAAAAAAAAAAAAAAAAAAAAATCCTAAGCAATTTTCTTATGTTAAAATTAAGATGCAGTTTTGATTAAATCCCACACCTCTTGGGTTGTCCAGGCTTTAGTTTCACACCCCAGTTTTGGTCAGTCCCAGTGCTGATGGTTCCAAATATGAGACCTTTTGGAGCAGTTCCTTAAACAAAGCGGAGAGATGAAGAAATGCAATGCATTTAATGAAATCCCACCATGGAAGCAAAAACAACCATTGATGCACAATCTTACACAAGACTATTTTCCATTTTTCTCCAAGGGAAAGCCCCTCAGAAGCCTCACCACCTTTCTGCAGTGTTGTTTTTGCAGATGGTGGTCCAGCAAGGGTCCTGTGCTAATCCATTCCTGGGGGTGTCAGGACTTGCACAGGCCATACCTATGCCTCGTGGCTGAAGTTTTCCCAAGGGGACTGAGAATGCAAGACCTACAGGGATTTCACCTGGGCAGCAGGTTGGGTATCACAGTCTAACTGTGTGGCACATCCTAGATCTCTTCAGCAAAGTGTTGTTCAACGTGGAGAGAAGTGAACCAGCCAAAGCATTCCCCTTCCCACAAGGAGATTCAAAACCTGTCCCCAGGCTTTCAAGTTTACATTTATTCCTACGTTACAGGCTTGGGGTTTGTTGTTGTTGTTGTTGTTGTTGTTGTTATTGTTTTGTGTTGTTTTGTTCTTGGTTTTTGTTTTGTTTTTTGTTTGTTTGTGGGTTTTGGGGTTTTTTGGTGTGTGGGGTGTTTTTTTTTGTTGTTTGTTTGGGTTTTTTTGTTTGTGTGTGGGGGTTTTTTTTGTTGTTGTTTTTTTTTTTTTTTTTTTACTGTAAAGGAAATATTAATTTCATGCTTGGCTTGGTTCTCGAGCAGGAGCATTCTCCCTCCTGCATCATGACATGCACTTTTTTCTCCACATCAAGAGTTGCTAAGCCATTTCCTCTCCCTGGGGCCATGGGGATGGGCTGCAGAGAGTAGGTTTTTATGGCTGCCACAGGGTTGTTTAGCACCAGCATGGAGGCAGCAACCCACCTCCACCTCCAAACCTGACCCCAGGTGCTGACTGGTGACATCCCCATGCTGGAGCCACACCACTGGGTACAATGTTTGGGAGAAATGCAGCATGTCTCAGCTTTGCTTTTAACCATGTTTCCTGTGATAGAGTCCAAAGTGTTATTTGATCGTGCTAGAAACTGTTTACATAATTTTCTGGGGTTTTTTTTCCTGAATACTTGCCTCAAAATCTTCAAACTTACAGAGCCTTGGATGGTCCATTTGCAAAAATAAATCTGTGTTGTATACATGCCAAGAAAAATAGAATATTTATCTCTTTCTTAATTTTTCTAAGTGGCGTTTGTTCCTAACACCTTTAAAGCCCTCGGGTTTTCTGAAATTTCTTTCTTTAAGTCAGTGAGTGCAGAGAAAGCAAATGCAGAAGCAGCAGTTTCAGTAGCTGGCAAGGCTACTGAAGATTTATGCTGACATGTATGCTGTGCCTATGGCTGAATTAATAGTGCCACCGAAGCATTTGTATTTTCTGGGTTTTTTCACTCTGATGTTAGAAATGGAAGCACAGCCACACCTGCACACAGGGAGTGTGGATGGAATGTATATGGAATTCATCTGCATTTCTTACTTCCTCTCTAAATTAGATCGTTGTTGAGGTTACAGGTCCAGAAATATCATCCTCAAAATCACAGAATCTCTAGGTTGGAAGAGATCTTCAAGATCATTGAGTCCACCTCAGCCCTAACACCTCAACTGAACCATAGCATCAAGTGCCACATCCAGTCTTTTTTTAAAAACGTCCAGGGATGGTGACTCCACCACCTCCCCAGGCAGACCATTCCAGTACTTGATCACTCTTTCTGTGGAAAACTTTTTCCTAACATCCAGCCTAAATTTCCCTTGGTGCAGCCTGGGACTGTGTCCTCTCGTTCTGTCAGTTGCTGCCTGAAGAAAGAGACCAACCCCCACTGGTCTACAAACACCCTTCAGGAAGTTGTAGAGAGTGATAAGGTCACCTCTGAGTCTCCTTTTCTCCAGGCTAAACACGCCCAGCTCCCTCAGCTGTTCTTCATATGGCTTGTGTTCCAAGCCCCTCACCAGTCTTGTTGTCTCCTCTGGATGCGCTCAAGCGTCTCAACGTCCTTCCTAAACCGAGGGGCCCAGAACTGGACACAGCACTCAAGGTGTGGCCTCACCAGTCCCAAGTACAGGGGAAGAATGACCTCCCTGCTCCTGCTGGCCACACCATTCCTGATCCAGGCCAGGATGCCATTGGCCCTCTTGGCCACCTGGGCACACTGCTGGCTCATGTGCAGCTGCTGTCACCAGCACCCCCAGGTCCCTTTCCTCCTGGGCACTGTCCAGCCATACCATCTCCAGCCTGTAATGTTGCAGTGGGTTACTGTGACCAAAGTGCAGGACTCAGCACTTGGACTTATTAAACCTCATCTTGTTAGACTCTGCTCATCCATCCAACTGGTCCAGATCTCTGCAGAGCCATCCTATCTTCCAACAGATCGACACATGCTCCCAGCTTAGTGTCATCCGCAAATTTGCTAATCAGAGATTCAATACCCTCATCCATGTCATCAATAAAAATATTGAACAGGGCTGGCCCCAACACAGACCCCTGAGGGACACCACTGGTGCCTGGCCCCAGCTGGATGCAGCACTGTTCACCACCTCTCTCTGGGCCCAGCCATCCAGCCAGTTCCTAACCCAGCCAAGAGTGCTCCTGTCCAACCTGCTTTGTTTCTATCCTGCATAGGTGAGGACTTGTCTTTCTGTGGAACTGGTCTTCAGACAAGTTTTATACCAAGATATTTTCATTGTCTTCAGTACAGTTTATCTTCATTCATCTAAATGTAACTGATGGCAGAATCTAGCCCAGACTGAGGAATTTCAATTTTCTCCCAAATATTTTATTGCTTGTTGTTTTAATAAAAACTAAACTAGACATATTTTCTTCCATGAAAAATATTGAAAAATAATTTTCTTCTTTCACTTCCAGAATTCAATGTATTTTGGAGCCAGAATTCAGCTTCCCACACAGCAAAGTGAACCACGTGGAGATGTCAAGCAGTCTATTCATTGCTCAGATTGTATTTTGATTCTGCTCAGAGTTACCAGGTAAGAAAATACGTTCAATCATTTATAGTTGTGAAAAAGACCAGTGCCTTAAAGCGAAAAGAAAGAAGGAAAGAAGAGATGTTGGTTGTTAAGTGAAGGTGGAGAGCAAAACAGATGAAATTGATAAACTGGAAAGCTATATTATTCACTCCAAGGCTCCATTTAGTCCCTCTGGCCTGGCAGTTTCAGCAAAGTGAAACTCTTGCTGGAATCAATACTGCTATCATTTCACAAAATTACAGTGGTTTGAACAGAAAACTAGTCATAAATCAACTTCGTGTATGGACAGCTGGAGGAAATATTTCTTGCTTTGAAGATTTGGGTGCTTCAGAACTAGTAAAGAGGATCTTGGCTCTCCAAGATTCCATATTTACTGAGTTTTTTGGAAATAGAAGCTGCTGTTGCATATTCAAACAAGTCAAAATAGCAATGTGAAAAAAAGCAGTGCCTCCATTTTAATCAGATGAGGAAAGAGTTTGCTTGATTTCAATGAAACTTGGGTGTTTTGGAGATGGTCCCATTCTCTGGCACTCACTAGGAGTTCTTCAAACTAGGCTAAGAATGTGTCCTTGTTGCTTCTTTTTCATACACCTAGCCTAGATCCCATAGATTTTGAGGGGCTTTTGAACCTCACCACTTTCAGCTTCATGACTCAATAGACATATGGATAGAGCCTTTGAAGTCTTTGCCGCAGGAAGACATCCAGCCCCCAGCTTCCAGGGAAAGGGACTGGACTTGGAGACTGACCTTGTCTTCAAGGGACACATTTTAGGAACCATTTTAGGAACGCATCCTTGAAGATCCTTCAAAGAAAAGCATGAAAAGCACAGCCGATGCCCACCTCAGGAAGGTTTCACTACATTCTTCTGTGTTTTCTTTAATAATTCTGAAATTCAACATTTTCTGTAGTTCTTGTTTTCCAATAAAGTTATGTCAGATGGCATGAAAATATCTGTGTGGGTGCTGGAAGCTTCAGAGACGTAATGCACAGCAGAAGAGAAGAAAGTAAATATAATTCCTTAGTCTGGACAGAATAAACACCAGCCACAGCTCCATGACCATTGGCTGGTCAATGCATCAAGCCTGAGGGACTCTTAGACATCCCTGTTACTGCTGGAACCCCTTTCCTCTTTTCCCACGAGGCAGAAGGGGTGGGGGGGGGTGGCACTGGGGACAGGGCAGAGCTGGGAAGGCTGCTGGAATGAGGCAGCCCCTGCTTGTGAAACCACCCCAAAGCCTGAAAACGTCTCATGTTTCTAAACTGCGGCTTCTCTCAGAGCTCCGTCTTGAAGCGACAGACCTTTGGATGTGGTTGTCTTTGCTCAGCCCTGCTTGCAGGCAAAAGGCCAGTCCACTGCGTCCTGACTGGGTGCTGCCAAATTGAAGAGGTGGAGATATAGCATTTGCTAATTTGGGATTGCATCTGAGGTAACTCTCTGCTTGTTTTCCCTCTAAGGTGCCTGTGAAACACCATTGTGGGCAATATCTGAGCACCGTACAGCTGTAATTATTTCTAATGGTTTCCCCTATCTCTTGCATTTAGTGCACTGGAATTTTCTCTTAATTTTGTCAGATATTCCTGGAAATTGCTTAGCTAAATTTGAATTCATTAAAGACAGCAATCATCATTATTTGATAAATAGCATCATTAAATCCATTACACAATAAAATATTGCAAATAAGAGCACAAGTAAATATTTGCAAGAGTATTCACACTGTATTTCCTCTCCTGGCATTTTGAAAAGCTCTTTTATTGTCTCACAACAGAATTGCCAAGTAGCTACAAATGTTCATGCATCATCTGCAAGCAAGGGAGAAAGAAGGCTGCTGTTTAATAAAATTTGATTCATCCAATCAGGGAAGGCAGGGAATAACGTATGACGTGAAGAGCCAATTGGGTAGCATGTGCTCTGACGATTAACACCAGCCAATTTGCTAACGAGACACAAATCTGTAATCAAAAATATAATTCAAGTGACTGAGGCAAATAGGCACACTTACTGGAACTGTGACCTGTTCCTTACTTCACTGGCATGAAAAAAGTGGGCTGAGGGTATTGGGCAAGTTACTTGTGAAGGACTCAAACAGCTCAGCTTCCAGATATTTAGAAATTTGGAGAATGGCAGGGCAGGCTGGGAAGTGCCCCAGGAGAGGCAGGGTGACTCAGGGGAGGAGCACCTGCCTAAAAGTCTTGGGCAGGTGGACAGGACATATGGACAGGACCTCATGGGACCCCACTGAGGTAGGTCCTCACCTCCAGAGTGCTCTTCTACTGCCAGGTTCCCACTGCCCCTCTGAAAAGCAAGCAGAGAAGATGAAAAGCGCCTACGCCTCCAGAGAGCGTTCAAGGGTGGCAGTGATTCCGGGGGGCCCTTGTCCTGCTGCCCGTGTGCGGTGGCCCGTACTCCGTGTGCACTCTTGCTGCTGTCCCAGGTGCAGGTACCCACCAGCAGGCACACCCAGCTGATTGTAAAGAGGGGTGGGAAGGCAGCGACACGATTTTACAGCTTATTTCAGCCAGTCACCCCTTGGAGCCGAGGCACTAGTAACAGTGAGCAGCCAGGACACTTCCCCAACGCTTAACAAGTCAAGCTCCGCTGCACTGGAACCGAGTCAAGGAGGCAGGAGCCATTTAATTAGACCAAAGCAACTGACAGCCACTCTGCCATAAATCTTCCCTTGCTGCCTTTGATGTCTCTGGTCCTCTGTGTCTTAATAGTAAATGATATCTCAATGATGGGAGAGAAGGGAACAAGCATGCCTCTCTGCCTGTTGCTCTGATGGAACAGGACAGCAGGACTTGGATCAGCTCATAGGCCAGGGTAACAATGCAGGGCTTCTACCCACGTTTCCTGGGTAACTATAAGATGATGCTCACAACAAATCAATTAGATTCAGCTGTGGGTTTGTGCATGAGGAGGAGGGAAAATACCTTTGCCATCCTGTTTGCAAAATCTCTCTGCTGACGTGAACCAGTCTCCTCCATAGGCTGCTCCAGCAACACCAGCGCTGGCACTGATGCCAAAAGAGAAAAAAAATGTATTTGGTTAATAATGGCAGTGTGGAAAAGCATTGGTATCTGGCCTGATAGTCATGTGGGATTTCTTTTCCCAGTCTGTTTTCTCTGTGCCTGACAAAGAAATTAGGATAGGAGTAAAAGTATGCTGATGAAATTTGGTGAATACTGATGTAAGGACTATTTTCCTCTTCATACTTCATCTGAGGTGTATTAAAGCAATTGTGTTCACCTAATTGCTTAAAACAGTGAGCAATGGGCATTAATTAGCTGCAAATGGCAATAAAATTGTGCCTACTGTACATCAGGAGTGGTTAATAACCTCACAGGAGACAAAAAGGACGGACATCTCCAATAAACAGATTCCTGACCTGTCTTCTCTTCAGCAGCCAACAGCTGCTCATTCCTCCAGATCCCATGTCCTGTCTTCTTGCTGGGAGGCAGAGCAATTATTAAATATTCACCGATCTCCATTGCAGACTGAAGCTCTGTCCTCAAAAAGCAGCCTCACGGCTCATTCCTGGCCACTGCTGAGTGGTCTGGCTCCTCTTGGCACTCATGTTTCCCACGTTCCTGGCAGCAGCAGGCTCATTTCCACCTGCTTGCTCCTTTCCATGCCATGCAAGGACCATGTGAGCATTGGAGGGATGGTTGTCCAGTTTCCTTCCAGATCTCTCCCCATCCTATAGGGGCATTTCCTTCACTGGTCCCCCCGAGCCCATATCCCCTCATGGTTGATAGCAGTGTAGATATCCCCTTGGGGTGGTCACTGTGCGGGTCACCTCCTGCCTGTCTCCCATCTGCCTCCTGGGGAAGCCTTGGGTGGCTGAGCTGGGTAAGGCAGCATCTTTCAGCAGTATTTGGGACCAATCCACCTCTCACTTCTCGCCTGCTGACAGACTCCCATCTCTAGGTCAATGTTATTAAAATTTTTATTTCGAGCTTAGGCACTGACCCCACAGGATATGTAAGGGCATTTCAAGATCTGGACTCTCTCCTGCCTCCCTTTTTTCATATTCCTGTTGTGACATTTTATGATAGCACCCAGACAGTGCTCAGGACACTGTGGTTCACAGAAGTCCAACCCTGGAAGGACATCATTTCCCCGCCCCAAATCACCGATGCTGCAAATTGCTGGCAAAGCTCAAGAGATGTCCCAATATGAGGCTGCAGGCATGGCATGGCTCTGATGCTCTTGTTCCTGTCCTGCTTCTCCCACCATGTGGCAATTCCACCCATATATTATGTTCATGCAGCCAAGCTACAATACCTTTTGTTGCAGAGTTTTTTTCGAGTCTCCTTCCTCAGGCCAGCACTCTTCCCACACACACTTCATTTTTGTTTGGCTCCTAAAGTCATTCTCCTGAATTTTAGGATCTCATGAGAGCTTCTGCCAACTGAGGACAGAAAGTATCTGCTCATCACCCACTGCCATGGCTGCTGGCATTCACCTACCCTTCAGCTTCTTCCCACAGTATCCTTCCAGCCCACAGAGCTTTCCAAGGGCTTGCTCTTCCCAACTTGCTGCCCTCAAAGCCCCCCCTCTCCCAGCCTTGGCCCCTTCCCTGCACCTCACCACCCATCCCCACACCTCTGAGTCACACTCACTCCCACTCTGGTGCTGACCCATCCAGCATATCGAGAATTTCTCTGCAAGTCACTGAGTCACCATTTAAATCCGACATGAAATTTTCCTTTCAACCTTTAGCTGGTTCATTCCTTACCTCATAAAGCATTCAGTAGATACAGTGCATTCAGGCATGTATATGTATATGTATATGTATATGTATATGTATATGTATATGTATATGTATATGTATATGTAGGAGGGGTGCAATGTTGCAATGCATAAAACCATCACCTCTTGCCATCTCTCACTGCATTTTTTTCCTGCTTTTTTCCCCAGTGGCCTTATATAAAATGACTTGCAATCAGCATGTGAGTTAAATGATAACCTTTCGAGGCAACCTTGCTAAGAAGGGTGCAGAAAGATCAAGCCATCTGCCTTGTGATGGTCCCTTTTTGAATTCCTGAAGTAATACGTGCCTAATGTCACTATACCATATTGTGCAGAGGGCACTGCTCTAGTACCTGGCTGGAGGCACGTGAGGAATTAGGGAAACCTGCCTTGGCCACTGCTGGAAAAATCATTCTACATCCCTCTATAACTAATAAACCAATCTGTACTAACCCATAACACATAGCCTGAGCACTTGCCTTGCCTGGGACCTTGGTTGCTCCTGGGTGGTGTTGGTTAGCCCTGTTCCTAAGCTGCAGTGTTATGCAAAAAAATAAGTATTGCAGGAAGGCAGGGAGATGGGGTGGGGGCAGCCAGGGGAAGGGCTGCCAAGTTCTGCCACAATGGGCAGGACCACCAAAATGCACGTGGTAGAGCAGCATCACTGAGGGCAGTAGGAGCGAGCAAAGGGTGAGGCACGGGGACTTAGGGACTCCTTATGGGGTGATGCCTACTGTTCCCCCATGATTTTATCCCATTTCCCTGCCAAAAGGCATGGTAAAGCCCTTGAAGCAACTGAACAACCCAGGACTGAGACCAACAGTGTGGTGCAGACAGATTTTCTGGAGTGACAACTATTTGGCCCAGCCCTTCATTAAAATACCTTAAGTAAAGCAGTGGCGAAGGTGGCCTGCTGGTAAAATCACGACCAAAGACATTGCATCAAACTCGTCAGGGAGAAAGTTACTTTTGAACTGTTTTCTACAGCTCACACAGACACTTTACAGCGACAAATTGTTTTCCCTGCAAATGTCTACACACTATATGCATATAGACATCTTGCAGAGAAAGGCAGGGTTCTGCCAGGTCTGATCCAGCCAGGCAGTACCAGGAGGCCACACCACAGCATCTTGGGTGGCTTCAGCCTTCTCACAGTATCAAAATTTAATAGGCCAATAATCACAATGTGCTGCCCAGACCACAGCTCTGGCAAACGGCATCAGCATTTCCTGGAGGTACAGCAGAAGATTGCTCAAGGAATTTCCCAACAGACAAGACAGTTTGAGGTGATTTTGGGATGCAATGACCATCATTTCCAGACCTATTTTCTTTCAGGGTCAAGGGGAGAAACCTCCAGGTTTTCTCCTGGCTGTCTACTCCCCAGTTAGCTCTCTGAAGGCTCGGGCCTCAGTAGTTATTTAATTTTGCCCTGCGTGAGGGCACAAGGCATCCACGCTTTGCCACGAAGCGCTACAAAAGCAAAGCATGGCTCCCGCAAGCATGAATTTTTATTTTTGGTGCTTACTCTCCCCGGGGGACCTGCAAGCCTCCCTCAGTGTGGTACAGAAGGCGGTAAACAAGCGGGGAAAGCCTAGGCAAGCAGGTGTTCTTCTCTTGTCTGATGATTTGAAATAGTACAGACAGCACTGGCATGTATCTGAAGCACAATCATTATATTTCCATAACTTTATCCGCAGAGGACATAGGAGTTACAATGCAATCAGTGCTATACAGTTTAAAGTGTAGCTGAGATGTATTATAAAGTCAGCTGCAGCAAAGAACATATGGTACAGCTTGCCACACCACTATAGTATTTCTTCAAAAGACATTTTTCTTACAAAAACTAAGACATTATCAGTCAAATTATAAGTAACCCATTTCCATTTATAGCATACAGTCTACCCTCTGAGTCACACACATGATCAGCAATAGCAGCTGTGAGACTTATGAAAGTTTGTTTGAGGTTTTTTTTTCCCTTTTATTTTTATACTCTTGATTCTGAAAATGTTTCTGCTTGAGTGGCGAAGTCTTCCCTCACCTCCGTTGTGAAAGCTAAGCATCGCCACGGCTGTCCCCTGCCCTGCTCAGAGGGCACATGTGGCCCTGCCACTCAGAATGCCTGGTGTTTCCAGTCACAGGGGTGCCTGGAAGAGCCCATGGGATGTGCCTAAACTGGGACATAGAGCAGATACCTCGCTACCTAGTGCAACTTAGGAATAATTTCTGCTGTGGCTGGGTTGATTTAGCACAACAAGCCCATCAGAAATTTGGGAGAAATCGCCTGAAACCACATATTTACCACTGTGTCATGGTTTATCCCCAGCCAGCAGCTAAGAACCACACAGGCATTCATTCCCTACCAACCGGGCTGGGGAAAGAATTGGAAAGAAAAGGAAAACCTCATGAGTTGAGATAAAGCCACTTTAAAAGGTAAAGAAAAAGCCATGCACCCAAGTAAAGTAAAACAAAGAACTAGTTCACTGATTCCCGTGAGCAGGCAGGTGTTCAGCCACCTCCAGGAAAACAGGTTTCCATCACGTCTGACAGTTAGCTGGGGAGACAAATGGCATCACTCCAAACGTGCTCCCCTTCCTTCTTCTTCCCCCACTTTCTATGCTGAGCATGACTCCATATGGTTTGTAACTTCCTTTTGGTCAGTGGGGGTCAGCTGCCCCAGCTGTGTACCCTCCCAACTTCTTATGCACTTCCAGCCTGCTCGGCAGGGTGAGAAGCAGAAAAGGCCTTGACTCTGTACAAGCACTGCTCAGCAATATCAAAAACATCCCTGAATTATCAACTCTGTGTTCAGCACAAATCCAGAACAGAGCCCCACAGCATCTATTGTGAAGAAAATCAGCTCTACCCCAGCCAAAACCAGCACAGCCTGTTACTGAATCCTTCCTACCGCCGTTTGCGTCACCTACAAGAACAAAGTCTCCCTTTTCTCTAAGGAGCAGAAGTGCTCTTTGTCATACTTAGCAAGACTTTGGCACCTCTTGATATGGAATTGCTTTCAATTATAGCATGTTTGGTGTTTGCTCTTATTCCAATGTGTTTTCATTTTGAAGCCACTCTTAGGGATTTCCCTAAGCAAAGAAAAAAAGGTCAGGGTTGTTTCCTTGGGGAAGGAGGGCAAGAGGAAGGTCAGAAAACTATTTAACAACAAAAATAACACACTGAGTTGTCAGGGAAGTATTGAAGGGGAGCAGATGGGTTGTGTTTGCAAGCTCATTTGCATCATGAATACTTTGTCATCTCTCAGATTTTAAATAAGCCTCTGCCTTAATATTTTGTTACTTTACAATCGTCTTTGTGCTCCTTTACTCACGGACACACTTTTCAAAGAGACTGAATTCACGACTAGTGAGAGACGATGCAAGTACAGTAAAGAAGGATTGTGTGTTTAAGGGTCTGAAGTCAGGGTCTGTGACTGTCACATATAGCCCTAGAGCCATATCCTGCAGGGTCTATTAATAAGGGAACTTTTATCCAAAACTGTCTTAAACTGTCAGCAAAACCAGGGCCTGAGGCTTCAGTCCCACCACATTTGGGGGGGGGGGGGTGTCTCTATTGTTTCCACTGAAAACAACAACATTTCCTGCTGAAGATACTGAAATTAGATTTTGGGGAAAAAAGAAAAAAAGAAAAAAGAAAAAAAAAAAAAGAAAAAAAAGAAAAAAGAAAAAAAAGAAAAAAGAAAAAAAAAAGAAAACAAAAAAAAAACAAAAAAAAGAAAAAAAATAAAAAAAAAAGAAAAAGAAAAAAAAGCAAAAAAAAAGAAAAAAAAAGAAAAAAAGAAAAAAAAAGAAAAAAAAGAAAATAAAGAAATAAAGAAAAAAATTAAAAAAAAGAAAAAAAAAGAAAAAAACAAAAAAAAAAAAAAAAAAAAAAAAAAAGGAAAAAAAAAAAAAAAAGAGACCATTGTGGAGATAAAGACCATTGTGGAGATAAGGACCGTAAAGAAGAATCTGAAAGGAGATTTCAAGTCCACACTGCAACATTTTGTTGATTCCATTCTTCTCTTCTCAGGTTGCATCAGCAGAGTGAGGTTGCTTAAAAATACTGGAGTGGCCAAGGATGTGCATCCAATACCTCCATGCTGCAAAGTTTGCCCTCATAAGTGTCACATTCTTCCATGATGGACAAATTACTTAGTACACAGGGGTCAAGCTGTGGGGACTGGTGGCAGGAGAGCCTTTGAGTACAGCACAGCAACTTGAATGACTAATAACTGGAGAAAGAAGTGTGCAAGAAGGAGGGTGGGTGATGGTGAAAGTGCTTGGTGTGGTTAAAGGCAGATGTAAAAGTCCTTCATTACTGAATAACTCTGGGTTACTGCAGGTGCACACTGAAACTTTGGACTTTAAACCTCTCCCTATTATTGTGATCCCACCAGACCTCATCAGAGGTGAGGTCCACTAAGAACTGCCCACATTTACCAGCTAATCCACCACCATCTTAAAAAAGCCTGCTTAGAACTAACTGGAAAGAGGGGATAGATGAAGCCACAACCTTCCAGGCTATCCAAAGGCTCCTATCTGCCTCTGGATAAGGGGAGCAGAGAAAGAGAATCTGCACATTGCAAGCTATGCCTGTGTTCATGCTTGACACTGCTGCAAGGCATCTGGGTGGGGATCTGTGCCACCTGCTCTGCTCAAGAAGAATGACTGCAACACACCTTGCTGCAGCCATTTGTTTGTTGTCTGGTAAGAAAGCACTCCATGGCAAACACGGCCGATTTCCAGTACAAAAGATTTCATTGTCTGATTCACTGATTCAATAGGCTACCAAATCGAATGAGTCTCTCTTTGCTGGGAAGAGGGGTGCCTGGTCTTCATCTTGGCAAGCTTTTGACTTCTCAACCTATAGCTGTGGATGAAGCTGAGGAATTTTTTTTTTTTTTTTTCATTTGCTTGTGAGAAGAACTGCGTGGAGTTTAGTATAATATCGTCACGAGTTACTCTCCCCAAGAAAAAAACGATAGTTGGATGCAAAGTCCTGTGTCCTGCATTTAATGATTCAAGTCTCAAATGAGTTCATGTTGGTTTTGTACAAATGAACCAGCACCTGAATTTGACTCCACGGGAGGAAGCAAACTGCAGAAGGTGCCTAAGTTATGCACATGAACAGATAAAGAAAATGGAATGTAACCCAGAAGTTTCTCCCTTGCTCCCATGTCACTGTGAAACCCAGGGTAACACTCCCACTTGTAGCATCCTCTAGCAGCAGATGGTGGAAGTGACCTGAGGCTTGGGTGCCAAAGCAAGGATCCAGAAAGGTCCTTACAGACACACCTACCCCACAGGGCAACTTTGTACCAACCCACTGAACAGTCTCTTCCACACTCTGGAGGACTGTAACCTCCCAGGAAGGTGGAGAAATTATCTGTGATGAGTCCAGGGATGGTAGAGCAAACTGGGCAGATTTTCGCTCCTGGCACACTGGTTTCCCTTCCTCTGCTTTCCACCCTGATTATTTGCTTTGATAGCTCAAGCTATCAAATTGTCTCTCCTCACTGGAAGAGTAACCAGTGTATTTCTATTTGCAGACTTCTGGATGCAAGTCCTTCACACGTCTGTTTCCAATTAGTTCTTCTCTTGCAAAGGAAGAGAGGCAATGTAATGAATACATCTATTTTGTGGAACACAGTTTTAATTGAAATGTTTGCTGCTGTTGCCACCATTGGATTAAGAGAGCAGATCTTCGATAGCGAAAAGATTAAGTTTGTTTGCATCTGCAGAATGCAAGTGAGAGGACTAATTGGAAACTATAAAAAGAGGAAAAAAAGGGATCACAACTCCAGCATCGTGAATGGGGAGAAAGTTCTGCACTGATATTGTCACACATTATTGTCACATTGAAGTAGATGCATGAAATAAAAGCAGCGTCACCGTGAATGCTCCTGTCCTGCACTAAGGCTGGTATATACACATTGTCCTCTGGTCTGGAAACAAGACCCACACTTGAAGAAAATTCTTCTCCACATTGGAGAAATAAATTTGTGCTCAGGCCTTCCAATGTTGCTAACACAAAGCTAAAAACACCTACAAAAACCCCCTGTTACAGACTCCATCCTAGCTTCCACAGGTTGCCATCTTGTGACTAGCGTATGTTCCTTTAGCTCAATAGACTCTGGGTGATTTACACCACATGAGTACCTGACCCTGTGAGCTTGCCCTTGGTAGCAGCAATCACTGCAGGGAGGTGGGCTGGATTCCACCATGCAAAGTGTTTTGTAACTGGGTCTGGTGCACTCACTCGAAGGCTTGGCTGGCCGCCTACAAAGCCAGGCTATGCTGCCCTTCATGAGCTGAAACACAGGCTCAGAGGGGTCTGCCTTGCTCAGGCAGGACATGTCTTTTCTTCTTTTTTTTCTTTGGTCTTTTTTCCTTCCCTTTAGCAGACAGAAGACTTGTTCATTTCCCATTCCTGCTTACTGAATTATTCATCAAAAATGTTCCACTGGTATCTTCTTTCTGCCAGGGAGCTCATCATCCAACAATTCCTCTTCGGTCTTGACTTGTAATCAAAGCAATTAGCAACCCATTAAAGGTCTCAGCACGCCTGTGTCTGTGGGGGTACAGAGTGCAACTCAGGAGCTGGCCCACTTTGACTCCAAAAATCGTGCAGAAGATCCACAGGCTACAGTCTGTTGCGCAGAACAACAAACCTACATCAAGAGGAGGGGTCAGATGCTTAGAAAAGGAGTTTTCAGTACACACGGTGAGATCACAGAAGTCAGCACATCAATTTGGACTGATGTCAGTGGTGAGAACACAAGGTCCCAGGCACTGCCCAAGAGGTGGGATATACTTCTCACGTGGGCATTCAGCCTGCTCCAAACAATGCTGTTCAACTCCCAGGCGTATGGTACTTCCGCCCCTTTTTTGCTGGAAGGAGCCAAAGGCAACAAGAAGGCCTGACATTAATTTCCTCTGATGCTTTGAAAATGAAAAAAAATGGTAGCCAGATGGCAGCGGAAAGCAGGGTAGTGGGGCCAGGTTGTTCATCCCTTCAGTGGGCTGAGTCAGCCTGGTTTGGCAAAGTCCACAGTACCTTTGCAGGCATCTGATTGTTGCTACTGCTCAGGACCAACACACTCTGGGGCTTCAATACCACATTTCTGCCTCTAGAAAAGCACTTTACCGTGACTCAGGTTCGTCCCTGGTCACCGTGAGCTCATCAGCTCGCAGGGGGAGTCCTGAGCCAAGATCTCTCCCTACATGCTCTCTGCACCCGTGATTGATACCCAGCATGTAACAAGAAGCAGTGGACACCCTTGAAGTGAAAGGTCAACATAAACACCATCCTTGTAAATGTTTCGTTCCCTTTAGAAAATAGGTGCATGGATTTCCTATTCTATCTTCCAATCTGTGCCTGGGGCTTAATAGGTCAGGGCCAAGGCGATTCATCACCTTTCCCCTCTGCCCTTTGCCTTCCAAACATATCAGAGATGCTCTTCTGCGCTTCTGGGCTCTGCCTCTGCTAATGTCTCAGGAAAGATAATCTGTTGAGAAAGAATGAGAATTATTAAATCAATAAACACTGCTAACCTTTCAACTGTGCCCATCCAAGGAGATCTTCTCACCACTGCAGCAATTGCTTGCTTTAACAGATTGAAAGGAAAATGTTCTTATTGCATATGTCAAACAAGACAGGAAAAAAACATGCTTCTACTCTGTCAGGAAAGTGGAAGTGTCCATGGGGCCTCCCAGCATATTTCTCACACCTCCAAGTCTGAAAGCCCTAAACCCTGTATGAAATTTTCCTGTGCATGCCCAGATGTTTTTACTGGGGGGGAAACAATCACACTTACATACAGCCAGGTCAAAATACATGAATAATGCCTCAAATTATGTTAATGACTTTTGCCAGAGTTGGGATTCTTGAGCAGGAAACATCTGCATTTTTTTTCCAAATATTCTTCTGGAAGTCAAAATGCAGAACTGCAGCACGTGCTTGAGCCTAAGCCTGCCAGGAGGATCAGTGAGCTGCTGGGGCATCTTTCAGCTCCTTAACAGTGAGGAGATGACTTAACTTTTTGCTGTTCTCATGAAGGCCAAGGTCTCTGATAAGCACATGGCAACTTGTCTTGTTATGAATATCAGCAGGAATTGCACATGCTTATCTCATTTTACGGTTTTAGCGAGTTTGTTTCTTTGGTCTGCACAAGAAGTATCTGTTCTCAAAGCCAAATCTGCAACGTGGCTCTGCAGTAATGACTGGAGAGAAAGATTTTGCTCATTCAGGAAATTTCTCTCTCCTCCAAATATCAACAGGATTCCTCAGCTTCCTGAAAAACATATGAATGGACTGTTAATAGGTCTTGGCTCTTGTGTTAGAAAAACGTTATATAAATTGTATTTGGGGATCATCCCTGTTTACATGCCTGCAGGAACTGAAATTGCTTTCCAGAAACTATTTCCAGATAATACTAATGTACATTCTCCTGAATTTTAAAAAGCCAACTCACTGCTTAAAGCACAGAGTAAAAATCTTCCTATCTGTAAAAGAGATCTCAGAAACTTTTCTTTTAAGCTGTCATGAGATCCTCCTAAAGCCTGTAGTATTTATGTTTTTTATAGTAGAAGTATGACTCTGAATCTCCTCTATCTTGCAGCAGGAATGGGCCAAGCTCCTGTGTTTTGTGTGTGTATGTAGTGTCAGTGAGCTTCCTAGAGACTGCAGGAGAGGGATTTTCAGGAACAATATTGTCAAAGATAATCCTTCAGGGGGAAGGTACACTTAAACCCACTGCAGCTTTAAATGACAATAATAAGTTGTAACACAAGTGTTTAGGTTCGGTTGGTTTGGGGTTTTGTTGGTTGTTTTTTTGTTGTTGTGGGTTTTTTTTTTTTTTTTCTTTTTTTTTTTTCCTTCACACATTCTGAGGAGAAAGCAAGAAAAAAAAATCTTCTGTGTGGTTTTTAATTTTGGGGTTTTTTTTATAAGAGCTGGTACCATGACAGTAACATGCACAGTGAACAACAGGGCAACACAAACAGCATTTCCAGGGCACGGAGTCCTTTCCCAGCATCTGTGGCTGTGAGCTGCAATGCCCTACACTGACTCATTTGCCTCAGCTTGGCCTGGCTGCAGGAAGACCTCGATGTGACTTAGCATCACAACTCCTCAAGGTGTCTCAACACAGAAAGGATGCACCCAGCCCTGAGTACCATCCTGCCCACAACACAGCATCTGAGATCCACAGGCCAGGCCAAAGAAGAAGTGATTTGTGAAATTAATGACATAGCCAGCACGACAGAGTAGAGGTCCAGCAGTACTGTGAGCAAGCCAGATGTCTCTCAGGCTTTTTGGAGACAAGTTGTTGGAGCAAGCTGCTTTGTGCCCACACTCAGCCTTGGTGGGACTTGCCCGAGTCCTAGGACAACTTTAAGAAAGTGTCTTCCCCTTTATCAAATGCAAGTGTGTTTAACAATTGCATGATCCCACTGCCACTGTGCTCTTGAGTGTCTTCCAAGCAAGGAGCAATGCCCATATGCCCTCTCCTCTCTTCCTGAATCGCCTGTAGGAGACACTGCCCAGAGCCAGTGCCCACCTCAGTCCCTCCTCGGGCTGGAAGCAGAAACGGTGTACCCAGCACAGCATCCTCTGCTGCCCTCTCCTCCCCCTGCCAGGGTGCTGCCAGATTACACACCCATTTTGGGGGTGATGGGTGCCAGCATCGCAGCAGTGTCTGTCACAGACGCATCAGGGTAGGCTTCTCTGGTGAGCCAGGCACCCGTAAGAGTTGTCATCCCGTCAGCCTGGCAGTGTCTCACGGGGACAAGGGGAGGTGTGGGCTGGCACAGCCCATGCTGAAGCCTTTCCAGACCTGCAGCCAAGCAGCAGCACCTCCAGAGACTCCCCTTCAAACAGGAGATCCACGAGAGCTACGTGCCAAGCTGCAATAAGAAGCGGAAGCTGCGAGTTGTGTAATATTTACATTTAATACAATCCACTGACATCTGACATTTTTCTGGTAAATTTTACGTGGGCCATAAACACTTCTGGATCACTGAGCAAATTTTAACTCCTCTGAAGGTCTTTTGTGCTGGTGGTATCTGGAATGAAATATTTCTCTGCCTTTCCCGCCCCAAACCTCATCCATCCTCATCTCTTTGAGCGCTGGGATCTGCCACGAGACTCCTTATGCATGCCCGGTGCACCAGTGCTCCGAAGTACCCACCCTTCTTTTATTTTTAGTGTGATATTCCCCGCTGTTGGTTTCCGTCCATGTTGCGAACAGCAGGCGCAAGGCAAACCAAGCTCTCGTGCACCCCGGCAGCACCGTCCCTCTGCGGGGTTTGCACAAGCCGTGCCCTTGGTTCCAGCAGCGCTACACTTTCACTTGGTGATCTGTACGCAGCTGCTCTGTAAAGTGACGGTGTCACAAAGAGACGCCCCTTTAAAAGCAATAAAAATTCAAAATCGGGGGAAGAAAATTAATAGTTGAGCAGCGAGTCCACCTCTGGTAATGAAACACAAAGCAGAGAGACAAGGAAAACCTGAGTCAAGTGCAATGGCTCCAGGCTCTGTCTCCAATCCCTTCCCCTCAGACCTTGGAAGGAGGCCAGCAGAGCATCCCGGTATCAGAAACAGTATCCGACTCCGAAGTTCAGATCAATTTGTGCCCTGCAGCCCATTAACTTTTTGTTAATCCTCCGCACATTGTTTTACATCTTGCCTTCCATCGCGGACAAGGAGGGTTCGTGGCAGTGCCAGGGTGACTAATGGCCGGTGCCCCCTCCAAACTGGGGGATGTTCAAGTTACAGGCAGGTGCGGGGCTTAATGGGCTCTGGCGATGCTGCCAAGATGTAATTGCCGTAAATCAGCCTGAGCCTTGTGCAGACAGTTCCCTGTGTTTTGAAGTCCATTTGCCCTTATTGCTTGTTCAGCTCCTTAATGCATTAATGATAAGATAGAATGGGGAATACGCAGCACAGCCTCCTCTCCACCCACAAAAAATCCTGGAGTAATGAATCAATACTGCGCCTATCCGCACTGACCACGGGGGAGAGGAACTTAGACAATGCGGGATGCAGGGGAGGTCTCTTTTTCCAAAGGTTTCTTTGCAACCCCAGGGGAGGGTTAAGTATCTTTAAGGACTGTGGGGGCTAGTTTGAAGAAATATCCCCCAGTTTTCCACAAGACTGCAGCAATTCTTCCCTTGCTACCTGTCTGTGTGATTACATTTTTATTTGTGCCTGTCAATGATGTTCAAATGCTTTTTTGATTGAAATCTGCTGCATTGAAAAACAAAACAAAACAAAACAAAACAAAACAAAACAAAACAAAACAAGGAGAGTACCAGTAAGGACTGGAATGTTTTTCCTTATGCCTGGCAAGCTCAGTAAATCAGGTGTTAACTGGTACTTCATGGCAAATAACTTGGCTCTAAATGGGCCAAATGCTTGATCTTCGAGTAGGTGACAGTGTTGGGTCTCTGAGCTGATCCCAGACAGGCAGAGGACAACTGTGGGCAGCTTAGAGGGCTGTCCTGATGCTCAGTGCCACCATCTCCTGCTGTTGGGGCACCCGGGGGTTGTGGCATTGCTCATCAGCACAGCGCAGCTGTGTGGGGACCAGGGAGGCAGAGAAGCCATGAGCCAGCCAGTGAAGCCAGGGCGGCCAAGGCTACCTCCTCAATCCCAGGACTGATCAGTTCCTGGGAAGTTATTTGGCTTGCCCACAAATGAAAGACCCCCAGCACTGTGCACAAGCAGCAGCTCCTTTTGAGCTGGCTGAGTCTTGGCAGAGTTTTCTTCTCCCCTCCACCCCCCTGATTAGTGCATTATAACTGCTTGACAAATTGCTGGTGCTCTATTGACACATTTATGCTGCTGCTTTCTTCCCAGACAGTCAAGAGGATCTTGGCTGCTGGTAACAGGCGCTCTTGGGCATTGCAAACGCCGACTGATGCAAACATCACCCTTTAAGAATGAAAAACGTAGACATCCATGCAGAGACTATCATCCTTTTGATGCTGACATTGTTTTCATTCTGCCCCATCTCCTCTTTTTCATGTAAAAAAATTAGAAGCAGGAAAACCAGACAGCAAGGGCAAAGAGGTAAGAATCTCTGTCAGTCTGTTCTTCATTGCCTAGTGCAGACTAAGGCAATGAACAGTTTCTACCCACAGAACAGTTAGAGCAGTGAGCTGCCTCTGCCTGTCTTAGTCTGACGGCACATCTTGTCCCTATCCTTGTCAGCAGTGCAAGGTAGGGGCTGACCTGACCTGTACCGGAAAGCACAGCCCCAGCAGGAGAGCTGGGATGGATCTCAGTGTGGGCACAGTCTAACTTGTCAGAATAATCCCTTTCCCAGCTCCTGCCCCCAGCTAGTGGAAGGTGTGGTGAGCTTGGGAACTGGCTGTTCCTCGGGTATAAGCCGCAAAGCTGTCTCTGTGCCCTCTCAGCTTGCTTGGGAGAAGGATGACCAGTTGAGCTCTGCTTAGCTGCCATCAAAGAAGCAGATGAATAATGGGGTTAAGTCTGAGCCCCTGTATTTGTTCTCTGGGACAAAAGACAGTCTTGATACCCTTGCTCTGTTTTTATTTTGAAATATTTTTAGTCCATTGTCTCTTGGAAAACTTTATGCCCTGGATCAATTTGCGTTCTGAGTATTACAATGTACCTAAAATGACACTGCAATCTGGTGTCACAGGTAATAAAACTCATCTATTCACTCTGCTGTCCATTATTGAATTGCATGAATTAACTCCTCAAAACACCGTGGACCAGCTAGTTGGGTGGGTCCTTCCACAGAGGTCCATGTCTCTGGAAGTGAAGGTCAGGAGTTTTGTTCCTGCTGTTTCATATGTGTGACTGGCTGTCACTCAGGGCTGGGTGACACTACCACTACAGATCACTACCTCTGCTGCTGCTGCCAGCAGAACTACGTGGAAGTCAAGAGATGCTATACCATTAGCAAGTGACAATCCTCCTGGCAGGGCACAAAGCAGAGAAGTCATCTCGCCATGGTGTGGCGTCGGCTCCCCTCGAGGCATGACTCAGCTCGGAGGATCTGCTGCATCAGAGCATGGGGCTCCACGGGGCTTGGGACAACAAAAATGCTGAGTGCAGAGGACCAAAGGGATGCGGGCAGATGCTATGGAAGAGGGACAAATAGCCCAGCTTTGATACAAACAAACAAACAAACAGTGCAGAGAGGTAGAAAAGGGTTATAACTTACCCACTGAACCCACTGCAGATGCAGATTTATGCCTTTTAGTACATTTTTGAGTGCTTTTCTAGCCTAGTGCTAAATAACCCAAGATTTTACTGTTCCCCTTAGGAGAGGATTTCGTCGTTCATGAAATGTCTCCATAAGGAACCATTTCTCATGCCTCCACCTGAATTTTCATTTGTGCAGCTTCACCCATTTTACCCCATTATATAGTTCCCAGCCTCGCGTGGCCCTGGGGAATCTTCTCATTCCTAGGTGCCCAATCCTTCAAGTCCTTGGAGTCAGCAATTATGTTCCCCTGAGATGTCATTTATCTGAGTGATGTGCATTTAGTTACTTTAATCTCTCCCCATAAATCAGCTTGTTCAACTTTCTCTCTGTTTCTCATTTATGAGTTTTTCCCTCTCTGCCGTATTTCCAGTGTTACTGAGGCATCTATAAGGTAATTTAGCATCATATTTTCAGCCTTGTGGGGGAGGACCATCATTTTCTCGAACAATCAGATGACATTTACTATAGGATAGGCATTTTCTAGGCTATACAGCTCACCACTACCATACTTATTTAAATCACTTATCATAGCTGGGTTGCTCTTTGCAGTACATATTTCCCATTAATTACCCACCACCACCGACTTCTCTCCTTAAATTGGACAACAGGTCCTGGAAGAGGTCCTAACTTGTGTTTTTGTGCATTACACCAGTCTGAATATTAGAGAACTATGTGAGCAGAAAATCATTGGACATCTGCTCATCTTGGTTTTCTTATGCCTTTCTTTGATGTGTTTAAAGCCAGGCTTGCATAGTATCCCATCTCCTACAAGGCTGAAAAATTTGGCAGTTCCTGTGATCTTAAATGAGATGACTCTTTTCACAGATAAATACACACTTCTGTTATTTTTTTTTTTCCAAGTGCAGGACTGAGACTGCAAAAAGGTCCACAGGTCACCATTCTCCTCAGTTACAGTCAGCTGCTTGAAACAGATGCCTAGTCTGGAAGAGTCCAGCAAGCTTCTAATATATATTCACACAGGACAAGACTCACTCCATCATTGTTGCAAGCACAGGACTTGCAGCACAGAGGACCAAAAGCTACACAAATAGCAATATTCTTCAAGTAAAGAGCAATGAAGGACACTACCAATGTCCTAAATCCCCACACCAGCAAGAAATTTGTCAGCTGAAAATGTCCAAATGAAAGATGGATCTTCATCCTTACAGTATTTCTAACTGTTCTTCGTTGTGTTTTGCCCAGATGACTTCAGTTATTTCATAAATCACTGCAGGCCCATGTAAGACAAGCAAGGCACCAAGACATGCCCTTGTTCTGAGACAAGTGATACCGAGTTGTCACTTGACAGAGAGGAAGAAAAGACTTTTTTGACTCTCTGCTCAAGGTGGGAAGTATAAAGCCATGTACACAAACCTGTTCAAAGGCATCAGAACAAGTGGCCTATACTTACTCTGGGCATTTATAACCCCACTTTTTGTTGCCCTTATCTAGCAAAGCACATAAACACCTTATGTGCATGAGCACAGAGAAACAGAACCAGGCTGATAAACATTGATAGCTCAGGGTCTGCTTCTCAAAGTGTGGTTGTGATTTTTTTCCTTCACTTGCTACACTGTAATGTACTTCACGTCTATGTACGTATTTCTTCTGATCTGAAATTCCATACAGAGCATCACCATTTATGCAGCAATAAAGTCAGTTTGTAGGCCAAGTGCTTTGCATTTTACACGGACCAAATAGCTGCAAACAAGTATGATGAAAAACGTGGATTATTGTACCAAATTCTTGGGGCACTGACAAAAATGCTGTCCTTTCTGTGGAAACGTGGAATCATGGTTTATATACTCATTGTATCACTGTTGAGGTTTCAAGAAGCCCAAAGGACATGGAATAACAACTTCCGTCCCTTCTTACAGAAACGACCGATTTCTTTCCACAGGAATGCAATCAGTAGAACAATGAAAATAATTCATCAGATTAAAGTACTAATAAATCCTGTCCTGACAATTGGATGTTATTGTGCTCAATTTCAGCTTAATTATTTTTGTATTTAATTACAAAATGGTTAATTACTTCATTTTAATTATGTATCTCTTTTAATTAGATTGAGGCTTAAAAACACGATAAGGCTGCTGCCACCCCACAGCCCTTCCATTCTTCCTTTTATCTCACACTGTACCAGTTCCTTCCCCTTGCTTTGCTGTTTGTTTCCTGTGCCAGGTCGCTCCCAAATCCCACGCATTGTATTTACCTTCATTTCAGCAAAGCCCTGGCACACAAGCATTGTGGCAAGGGCAGGAGCCTGCCCAGGAAGACAGCGTGCCCATGCTTCCACAGAAGGGTCTGCTGGGCACAGGGGCTTTGCTTTCCTCACGCATTTTCTTCTGTTGTGAGAATTCAGGAATGCCTTTATTTTTCAGGTGTTTGTTTTGGTAGTAGGCTGAGAGAATTGTCATTCCCCTTTCCCTGTTCACATATCAGATATGTCCCAGACTGCCCATCCCGTGAGGCCGAAGTCTCCAAAGGGAAGCACTGGCCTGACCTCCTCTTCGGACCACAACCAGTGCCATCTCCATCTGCCCTGCTCCCAGCTTTTGCATTCCCCGCACTGCTGGTCAGAATTAAGTCAACAGCTCTCTTTGCATCACTAAAACAGTCAACAGGCCTTTGAAATCAATGGAAATGTTTATTATAATACAAGAACTTGACCCGCCCATGCAGTCCAACCTGCCATTCCCGCAGTTCTGGTGTACACCCTGCAAGCGGAGGCGATCTGATACAATGCAATTTGACACATTGTGTTTGTTTGAGAAGGTTTTTTTATCTCAGCCCATCTGGGTAATTCTAATATCAGAAGAATTGCTGAAATACTTATGCCGTGCTTTTGAAGAAAAGCAGCTTACATTTAAGAACTGGTCTGGCTGAGGTTTTTTCTGACTATTTAATGTCCTGGTTTTCTTTGTCTTCCTGCTGTGGGAAAGGATGAGTTTCAGGGAGGTTGCAATCTCCCTGGAAAATCTCTGATGGGGAAGTGTGTAGGTGAGTGTGGGGCCATGGGAGAGCAGCAGTGGCATGAGCGCTGTTCCTACCTCTTTCCTGCAGCTTCTTCTGTTCTCCACTCCAAGACCAAGCTAAACAGAGGCTGGCCTGGCATCCATGTCCTCAGATCTTTAAGGCTCTGAAAGATATATTATATATATATATTGTATATGTATAATGTGTGTATCACAATCTTCTTCAAAGGGTAGTGGATGATTGTAAAAGCATTCACAGTAGGGAGAGCTCACCTTTCGCACAGGACAGTCCCCCTTTCCTTTGAAGCTGATAAAATAGTTTCCAGGTTCTAAGCGGAAACCCCTGCAATGACACCAGCTAAAGATTTCAGAGAGGACCCTGGGCTGGGACGGAGGAGAAGGGGAATTGTGGCAGTGATGGTGGCAGCAGTGGCAGCAGCTCTGCTCCCGGGCTCTGGTAGAGCATCCCCAGGCTCCCTGCACACACAACTGAGCAACAGCGAGCAGAAAAGCCAGGCTTTAGATAAAGTCGTACTTTTCTCTGCCAGCTCCTCCTCATCATGTTGGACTAAGCAGAGGGTCTGACTAGCCCCTGCCCATCACCACTGTTTTGAGTCAGCCCATCCTGTAAGGAAAAGGAGACAAAGTTCTCAACTCCTTATAGACCAGGGCATTAATATTTAATATTCAACGGGACTTCCCTAGTGACTTAACCGTCCTGTCTTGTGATATAAACCTTATTGCAACACCCAGCCCAGCACAGGGTCAGGGACTGCAAAGCTGGTTTTGGGGATCAGAGGTCAGAGTTAGCCAGAGCAGCTCCTTCCTGCACAGCCTGAAACTGCCTGTGCTTTGCCACATCATGGCTGCAGCCGGGCTGGCGTCACAAACAGCTGTAATCCAATTAATGGATGTGACTCGGGGGGGAAATGGAGAGAACAGGGGAATGGGGTGGTCTCGTGAGAGACTTTGAGTGAAATACTTTTTAGCCACCCTTTCGAAGAGCTCCTATCAAGTGCTTTATTTTTAATGCTTCAATTTGCTTTCCTCTTCTTGATTGTAATACCCTTCTTGAACTTTGCAAATAAAATGTGCTTTCCCTTTTGATTTTTGTCATCATCTCCCTGGCAAATTATCAAACTTTTAATTCTAAGCCTCCATTTCACTCCCCCCTGCACCTAGACTACCAGCAGGGTGAGAAGCTAATAAAGTATTTCTCCTGGATTCCCTCCTCTCCAATGAATCAGCACTCTGCTTGCAGCCCTGAGCGAGCTATATTAGATCAGTTGTACTGCCTCTTCTCTTCAGGTGAAGAGGAATGAGATGTTAACTGAGGTCTGGAACCAGATAAGTCTATTACAACCTGGACTGTACTAACTTCTCCTCTGTCAAAAGTCTTCTTTAGTTGAAGCAAGGTCATAACCCCGTGTCTGCAAACACAAAATGTTCCTTTTCTGCCAGTATCTCAAATGACTGGAAGGAGAAGAGGTGCCTCTGGGAGAAAAATGCAGCGCTGGAGATTAATACACAATCCTTAATGACAACCTACAAGGAAGTCATAAGTGCCTAGATGCTATCTATATAGAAACCACAAGCTAAATCAGAGCCAATGGTGTTACTTTCAGGTCGCTAAAAAGAATTGCAATAGAAAGATGATCCAGAATAAACTGGCCAGCAGAGAAACAGGCAAACTGAGCAGCTCTTCTCCAGTTGTGGTACAGAGAGGGGAATGGCTCTTCCTCAGGTCTCAGCCACTGTGCCTGCCCTGGGCAGACCCAGCCATCAGTGAGGATCCCTGCTCAGGCAGCCCCTTAAAGCCACTTCTGAGCTTATCACAACTGCTTAACAAGAGCAAAACAGCCACAGGGTGCTGGGGGGGTCAGGTCAGGAGCTTAACTCGCTCAGTGGTGGCGAAATTCAGACTTGATGCTGGGGATGGTGCAGGCACCTGGTACCCACATCTTCTGGGGTCAGCAAGAAATAGAAAGTGATGAGGCCACCACAGAGCACATCAGCCAGACAACTCCATGGGGCAGCAAAGGCGTCAAAGCTGACCACACCCCTACGGATAGGTTCTCCAGGGCTGGGGAAAGGAAGCTTTTTTCCTTAGGAACATGAAGACATCTGTGAGGGCAGTTAATTGAACCAGTGTCATAGAAAATGATGTGGGTAATGACAAATAGTGTCAGCTCGCGCTGCTGTTTCAGTTACTGGGGAAAAAATGAGAAGAGGGCAGAAATAGAAACAAATGGAAGAAGAATTTCGAACAAAGGTCAGGGAGAAGGTTTTATTTTTATCTCTCCACCTTTCCTCATTCAGATAATAAGCAGCCCGTGCCACCAGAAGGACCCTATCCAGACACACATCACTGGCCTGGTTTTATGCTGAGGTCCCGGAGGTTAACACCCACATGGAGCGTTAAACACCCATCATTGCTTTCCCAGAGCCTTCCTCTTCCTCTCATACCTAACTGGGAACAAGGAGATACCAAGCACAGGCTGTCTCAGCAGCACCCAGGGATCCCTCAGAGAAGCAGCACCCTTGGAATGCCTGCATAACACCCACATCTAGTGAAGAAAACGAGGTGATATTTGATCTCTGCTGCAGCTATTGGCTAACTTCCCCTGATTTCTGAAGGACCAGGGTTCCATTCTGGGAAAGCTGCATTTCCTTGGCTGACCCTCCTTGCATACGTGTTCCTTTGACAGTCATCTCCAAGCCTTGAGAAGGGGTGCTGAAGTCCGGGTGTTATCTCACTGTACCTCCACATGAAACACTAAATAAACATAATACTGAAATTGGATGTTGTGAAACATAGCACAGAACTACAAACTACTGAGGACTCCGTCTCACTCTCACTCCCTGTCTGTGTTAGCCCTGGTAACCAACTCAAAGGAGGGGCAGCCTGGGTAGGAGCAGGATGCCCACAGCATGTTCTTGAGCTGCCTGGGACCAGAAACAGGGACATGCATAGGAACAAGGGAAAACCCATCTCTGCCCTGGGGTGGCTTTGCTGTGCATGGTAGGGGCAAAGCCAGACATCCATGGTGGTGGATCCTGGGCCACAGCACAGCTTGCCCACGGGACGCTGCCCAGCAGCTACTGCTGAGAGAGAACAAGAGTGTTGAGAGCAGCTGAGTGAAGGCTCTCAGTGCTCTTGGCAGCACTAAGGGTTAGCCTGTTTCTGGCTCATTCTGTGATAATGCAGCTTGTGTTTTGGATGCTTGCTTCCACTTAAGATTTTTAATCACTCGTTCATTAAGAAAAGGTTTTCAGGACACCTTGCTGAGAGGCAGCATCTCATATACCTCTGAGGAGAAAAAAAAAAACAAAAAACCAACCACTTAGTCAAACACTCAAACCACTCAGATCCTAATGATAGAATAGTAATGAGATTAAAGTGTATTATCGACTTAATGATAAACTAAGAGATTTGGCACCCATAACACGGGTTGACTCTTTAAGCCCCTTGGCTGGTTCCTGAAGGATATGGAAGATGCAACAGGTAGGGGCTGGAAATAGGTTATTTTTCTGTTGGGAACTAGGTCAACTAAATTGCATTTTTAAAATGGTTTCATGATACCTTGGAGGAGTGGTCCAAGGTGGTGGAAAAAACCCTAGACCTTCCTTCATGTAATGAGATTCATGACATAACAGAATCAGAAACTGGATTTATGGAGGGAAAAACCCTGATGGGGTGCCTATTTTTTCCTATTTACCTCTGTGCACATCAATCTTGGTGTGTAAATTGACATGCCTTAGCCCGTGCTAGAAGGACCAATAGTTTTGGGTCAAAAGGGAGATAAAGTCAATGACTAAGCCAGACTTATTCACAGCTATTCAGGATTCATTCTGAGAGCTGAACCCTTCTTTGGGAAGCCTCCTTTTGCCATTGCTAATGTCCACCATTGGCCAACCTGGAGAAAGCTCTCATATTAGAGTCTGACCACCACTGTAGCTGGAATAGATGCCTTTTTTTCTTTTTCTGCAAAGCCATCAGAATTTGAATGTATCAGTCTTTTCCTGTTCTGTTCTTGGATCCTCCCTGCTGAGCAGCCAAGATATGAGAGTGCCAGTCCTGCATTTACTGCAGACTTTTCTCTGGCTGTGGTGAAATTGGGAGAGATGCCTACGACACCACACCTACATGAATATTGCATCTGCTAGGAACTGATGCAGCTTTACATACTTATATACACAAACATATTGATTGGTCACATATAAATCTAATGCAATGCCCACCTAAGCAATTTGCAATTGTTTTAAAGGATCCTTTTCTGACAGAGTGATGTGTTTCCAATCCACATAGCCACAGGCTATTTTGTGTGTTTTAGTGTGTTTTACCTATAAGAGTGCTCCTCAACTTGGCCAAAGGAAAACCAGCTCTGCTGGAGGCCCAGGGAGGCCAGAAACAGCTAGGACTAAACCTGGGCTTTAAAATCCCCATCTCCTCAAATAAAATGCTATTTATTTGAGGTGAGCTCATCTCAAATTCTTGGAAGTCTGACCCAACCATTTCTGGGCCATCCTGATAGGTAACATGCTGTAAAATAACATGCTAGGGAAGTCATACGAGGAACAACTGAGGTGGGGGTGCCACATGAGGGGTGGCTGAGGTCTTTTGGTTTGTTCAGCCTGTGGGAATGGCATGAAGCTGAGTCAGGGAGGTTTAGACTGGATATAAGGAAAAGGTGCTACACCCAGAACGTGGCTGGGCACTGGAAGAGGCTCCCCAGGGAAGTGGTCACAGCACCAAGCCTGACAGAGCTCAAGAAGTGTTTGGACAACACTGTCAGACACATGGTGTCATTCTCAGGGTATCCTGTGCAGGGCAGGAAGATGGAAAAAATGATCCTTGAGGGTTCCCTCCTGCTCAGGGTATTGTGTGTTTCTATGAAATCAAACTTGCATGAGTGCATAGGTGTCTTGCTAGGACGGAGGGCGATAGTCAGGAGGGGTAGGTTCCATTGAAACTGAAAGACTCCTAGCACAAGACTGAAATTCTTATCGTAACTCTAAAATGCTCAGATAACTGCACTTTTTCCAGAGAGGGTGCTTAATTTTTTGCTTAGACTTTGTGGTTTCAGAGTCAAAACAGACATTATGGAACTTTTTGCACTGGGGGCGGGGAAAAAACACATTTTAATCAAACCCTACAGAAAGAGCAGCCTTTGGAGCATCTAATTTAAAACTGAGGCTTCAACTCATCCCCAGATTTCAGTCTTAAAGGCCCAGATGTGTAAATATACCCTATTAGCTTGCACACCTCCTTGTGGAGCATCAGCAGCGGCTCTCGGCAGCCTGGGATGGGCCCGATCCCATGGAGAAATGCTGCTGTTTGTGGCAAAGCTCCTGTGGGAGGCCCAGGGAACCAGGAGCATGGCTGGCATGCTGGCCAGGAGATGCCCTGCATGGTACCTGTGTTACTGGGCATCACTGGCGGCAGGGGCTGGCCACATCGGTAGCCGTCACACCAACACTTGTCTCCTGAGACATCTTCCCAGAAATGTCACTGATGCCCCACAGCATCCTGTCATCTCTCGTCTGGGATCCACATGTTGCAAACCCCTGTCCAGTGGCAGAGGGATGATGTGTGCCCACATGCTCTTCAGGTATCACAGGAGGCATTTCTCCAGGCAGCAGGCACCTCCTTCTTGGGTGTGCTGCTTCCCACCAGCTCCCAGCACTCCCTTTCCTTGTCTGAACACAGGCAGATGAAGTGCTATTTACAGCACAGTTCTGGGGCACTTCATTGCTTGTTTTGAAGGCCTGGAACTAAATTTGTCAGATAAAGACAACATTATTGTCATTAGTAACAAATACAGTAGACAATAATTTCATTCTTTGAAAATGAAAAGACACCAGCTTTCACTAAGGTGATAGTTTTCCCCTCTCAATCATGTCTAAATACCTCCCCAAATCAGCTCTGCCTGTTGTGTAAGAAGGGTTAAAAATGCTCCACACCATCACGCTCTGTGGGCTAGGGTGCCTTTCTCTCACACACCAACGTTCGGCTTTCGCACACCCTCTGAGGTTCAGAGGTCCACAGCCGATGTAGGCAACATTTTTTTAAAAAATACGTAACTCAATGAGAAGGGTATTATCAGTTTCTGTCCTACTTTCTCTGCTGTAATTACTGTTATTAAAGATTTTTAAACTGCGTGTTGTAGTATTCTTCTTTCTTGTCTAGAGCAGATCTGACACCCTGAAGGAGCCTGAGCCACACAGCCACTCCTTCTGCAGTCGTGGGTTGTTATTCCCTGCAGCAGCTCGGAACCGCTTGCCTGAACTGACACCACGCTCTTGCTGGTAACCTGAGGCACGCTGTCTGTTTGAAAATTTGGATTTAAACTATCAGGTGTTGTTATCCAGCCCCTTCGCTGGCATCAGGGGGTGTGCATGGGGAAGAGAGGACAGGGCACACTGCAGGAGCACGGGGAGCTGCTCAGGCCACCCACTTAGAGCAGCCTCCAGCCTCCAAGTCCTCCTCGTCCAAGACTTCCTTCCAAAATCACAGGACATGGAAAACCCACAGTTCAAGTCTGCTTTATGGCTGTTGTGTCGCCGCTCTCTTTTTCTGCAAATAAATTAGCGGAGCAATAACTTATGAGGAAAATAGCATGATGAAATCTGGGAGCGAAATCCATATCCCGGTTTAACTGAAGCCAGAGGGGTTTTTGCTTCCTGTATAGCAGGAGTCCACATGTCAGCAGGGAGACAAATAGGAGATGAGGAGCAGTTAATTATTCCTTGTGTTTTTTCCACGGTGTGATCACAGGGACTGCCCCTCCCCGCCTTATTTCCTTCTGCATGCAGCCACTTTCCCCCCTGGAGCTGGCGGGGGCCCTGTCGCGCATTACAGACACGCAGCACAAACCCCTAAGATGGGATCCTGCCTGCTGGATGCTGCCAGCTCAGCAAGAAATTTGTTTGTGAAGCAGATTGCTCAAACACCAAAGGAATTTTTACCTTCAGAGGCTGTTTTTTCCCCCCATTCTGGTCATCTGACATAAGAGGAGAACAAGGGAAGGAAGAAATGCAAGGTAGACTGTGCCTGGCACTAGGCACCGCCTCTGTTGCTCCGAGTGTTGGTGTAGCAGGAAGATACCCACAGAGAATTCGTTCCCCATCTGTTCCTCTGTAGATCAATTTAAAATTAACTTACTCTGTTAGAAAGAAAAGGTGTGATTTGTACCGTTAAGTGGCTGCAGTGCTAGAGATAGTTTGTCCTACCCCCCTCAAATCCTATCCAAAAATGCACAATTAATAACGCATTAACTTAGACAGAAATGAGGGGGAATAAGTTAATATTTTGTTATAAATCCATTATATTTTCTGTGATAAATAGATTTTTCTTTTTCCTGGCCTATAATGTCGCAGAAGAGATAATTCCTCCCTACAGCACATTTCACACTTACCCAGTTTCAGACAGATTAGCACAAATGACGTTTCTTGCTCAACTCATCTGATATTAGAAAGCACTCCTCCATCAAGTTACACTACATTCAGATAATTATTCTATAAATATATTCTTAAACTAATCGTATGAATGGAGCAAAAATACAGCCACATCAGCTAGACACTCTTTCTGAGCCCAGCACAAGATGCAGAGCACAGGGAGCTGCCAGGGTCCTTCCACCAGTGAAGGGAGCAGACATCTGACAAGGTCAATATTTGTGCACAGTTCACAAATAAGAGAATGGTCATTAAAATCAAGGTAATACAAATAAAAATAAGTTTTAATGTCTCAAAAAGCTCAAAGGAGACTTATAAATCCATTAATTTTTCATCAAGACTGAATCCATTGGAGCCCAGATCCTTCTTTCTAATAAATTCAGTTGTCAGATACAGAGTCCTTTACTGCAAATGCTGACAGTGCTCTGTCAGTACCCAGGTTAGGGTCTGCTACAGGAAGATTTTCTTTCTTTGTATTTAAATTGATCATGCAATAAAACCTGCTGCTTAAGCAGCAGGTCTTGCATCAATTAAACCACT